>NC_058134.1:157881265-157894981 GCF_016433145.1 Gracilinanus agilis | reverse complement strand
GAAGGAAGGAAGGAAGGAAGGAAGGAAGGAAGGAAGAAAGAAAGAAAGAAAGAAAGAAAGGAAGGAAGGAAGGAAGGAAGGAAGGAAGAAAAGAAATAAAAGAAAGACAATCAAAGAGATTAAGTAATTTCTTTCTAGATCTACTGGTTCTAAAGTCAGAAGGCATGAGTTCAAATCATGCCTCTAATATACCTGCTCAATATCTGAGCCATATGGAGGAGATTTCCCTCTCAAGTAAGAGCTAAATGAAATTTTCTCTTATATCTCCTCCTTTCTGAGAATCTAAACTCTATTCATCTATTGTTATACATATTTGAAATGTGCATGTATACTCTATTAGCTAATAGGTCTTTCCCATCAAATGTAGGCTAGCAATGATAGTAGTGATGAAGAACTACTGAGGCCTATAAAAATGCAAAGCATGCCTCCAAGTAAAAGAAGATTTCTTAGCAACCTTGCTATTTCAAGTGTTTTAAAGATAAGCTAGAATTTTGAATAAATGGGTTTTCTACTCTCTTGGCTAAAGCCCATTGATGATTCTCTTAGAGACATGAGCATCACTTTCTACAAACCTCTGCCTTTTTAAATGGCTCTGAATATTTTATGTTCTTTGTCACTAATTCATATCTGAATGCTAAAAGTAAAGAATTTATCAGGTATAATAGAATAGAATAATTTGGGAGGGACCTCAAAATGATTTTACTAACTCCTAAGTGAGATCTTTTTTCATTATTCAGTTAGTATTTTTAATGTCTTGAAATTAATTTGTATTACTTCAAATATACTTTTTAGTCATCTATATAGACAGTGTATCATTTCAATATAATTTAAGGTCCTTGTTGGAAGAAACTATTTTTTTCTTTTGGGCATTGTATCTCAACCCTAGCTCAGAGTATGTGCTTAATAATGTATTGCATTTTTTAATGAATTTAGTCTATTTGGACCCATACTTGAATAAAAACTCAAACCTCAACCATGTATATAAGTAGTCCTCATCCAGGCCTGGCATGAAATTACAACCCTTTATCCTGAGTTATTTAATTTCTGTATAACTCTAATTATTCAAAAGTTTTTATTTACATCAGTTCTCTACTTTCTTTTTGAGACTTCTACCCATCATAGCAAATTCTACCTTCAGGAAACCAGTTAGACAATTTTAATATTCTTCCAAACTACATCAAATGCAGGTAGGTGGCACAGTATTAGACCTGATGTTAAATCAACCTGAATTCAAATCTAGCCTCAGGCTCCAATTAGTTCTGTGACTCTAGGCAAATCACTTTTTCTGGAAAAATCAACTCCTTTGACCTCAATTTCCTCATTTATAAAACAGGAATAATAATATCACTTATCTCCCAAGGTTGTTGTCAGTATAAAATGATGTATTTTAAAAGTGCTCTGCAAACCTTAAAAGCATTATATAAATGCTAGATATCATCAATACTCTTTTTATAGCCTTGCAGCTATTTCAAGGCAGTTACCCTGACTTGATTATTTGTCTTCATTAAGATTAAAAATCCCCAATTTCTTTAACTGTTCTTCACATGGAATCATTTCCAAGTTCTTAAACATCCTTTTTACTCTTCTCTGAAAATTTTCCTTCTAATCAATGTTTTTCCAATAATGTGTCCCCCTAAATTGAATACAACACTGTAGCCACAATCTTAAATGGACAGAGTACAGTAGGTTACCATATAATAATAATAAATAATGATAGTAAATTAACTTTTATATAGAACTATGCTAAGCATTTTACAATGATCATCTCTTTTAAACCTCATAACAACCCCAGGAGGTAGGTGCTATTGTTACCCCATATTATAGATAAAGAAATTGAGGAACCCAGAAATTAGGTGACTTCTCTAGGATCTCTTAGCTATTAAGTGTTTGAAGCCAATTTGAACTCATTTTCCTGAATCCCAATGCACTGCTCTCTTCCAACTCTAAGATTCTGGAATTTTGTAGTCCTGTCTAGGTGTGGTTGCTTTTTATTTTTAAATCTTTATTTTATTTTAATAACAAATTTCCCCATAAATTTTTCCAAAGTTATATGATTATATTTTAGCTTCTTTCCTCCTTCCCTCCTCCCAAATTTGATAAGCAATTCCATCTGGGTTATACATGTATTATTTCATAAAACAAATTTCTATATCATTCATTTTTTAAGTAAATAATCTTATAAAACCAAAACCCTAAATCATATACACAAATAAAAAACTGATAAATCATATGTTTTCATCTGCATTAATACTCCAAGAATTCTTTCTCTGAAGGTGGATAGCATTCTTTTTCATAAGTCCCTTAGAATTGTCCTGGATCATTTTATTGCTGTTAGTAGCAAAGTCTATCACATTTGATCAATCCACGATATTGCAGTTATTGTATATAATATTCTCCTGGTTCTGCCTATTTCATTCTGCATCAGTTCATGTAGGTTTTTTAGTTCTTTCTGAAATCATCTTGTTCATCATTCCTTATAACACAATAGTATTCCATCACTATCGTATACCCCAATTTGTTCATCCATTCCTCAACTGAAGGACATCCCTTTAGTTTCCAATTATTTACTATGGGTTGCTTTTAAAAATGCAAATGTATACCTTTCTATCGATATCTATTATGTCTTCCTGACTCCAGCCCCAGCACTCTGTGCACTGTACCCCCTACCTGCCTAAAAGATACAGCATATTCAGTGGTATTAAATTCTTTACACAGATTTTTTTTTTCTCCTTTAAGATGGATTACATAGATTTTTTTTCTTTTTCTACATATTTCAAAGCTCCTAGCAAAATGTTTAACATTGTGCTTATTGGCATAGGTAGTCTTATGGGGGTTAACTGGGAAAATGCTTTTGTTCTTGCGTATTTTTGCATTGATAATGTAATCCAAGATTCATTCTATTTATGCCTACAGCAGGAGACAGCTTTAAGTATATGTAATAGACATTCATTGCTCATTTTAAATTCACAATTTTATCATTTTAAAAGATAAATGTGATGCTAGAAAAATTTGGTTCACGGTTATATTTCTTACATGAAAAAGAAATTTATAAAAAATTCTTTCTGAATATAATTTAATAAGGAGCAAGAAAAAAAGAATTGTAATTAAGAGAGAGGAGTTGAACAAGTTATTTGAGGAACAGCCAATGGTTAATAATAGATTTGAAGAATTAAAATGCTTTCAATTTAGAGTAACTTGTAAAACCCCATCAGAAGTCATCATTGCCAGGCAATTGTTTCTACATCTTTCTCTTTTTGGATCGCATTAGAAAATGGACTTTAAGCATAATAGTTTTGAGCATAATTAAACACTATAAAATTATATAGTCAAAAGGAAAAAATTGATACTTATTGAAAATTTTCATTTTAGTTAATATGTTGTCCCAGTGACAGAAAAGCTAACCATAATTTCATTTTTCTTTCTGTGTATTCAGATGAGAAATTAACATTTTAAAGTAATTCTACAAAATATTACATCTTCAAAGTTAATAAACATAAATTATGAAAAAGTAAATTTAATTTATACTCTAACATACTCAATAGCTGTGTAGAAAAGTTTCTCAAGATATTACAAAGTCATTTTCTCTAGGTTGAATATAGTAAAGAAAAAATGCACATACCAACTTGAATTTATTTCCCATGTTTGCATGGTATATGTGTTGCTCCTTGAGGGCACAGATTATTTTATTTTTGTCTTTACATCTTCTGCAGTGAGTTTGGAACCTATATTTTTTGACAGAACCTATGATTTTATTAGCATAGGAAACTCTATTTCTCAATGCAAGGAAATATTTGGTTGGCATCTTTGACACAGAATTACCTGGGGCCCTGAGAGACTGTACCTTGTCCAAAGCAACACAGCCAGCAATTATCACAGAATGGTCTTGATATCCAAAGCTGAAACTCTTCATTATTCTATATTGCAATTTGTCTGACACAAAAGAGATGTTTTATAAATACTTGTCTAACTGAATGGAATAATTTGGAGCTAGAAAGGCTGTTGGGATCTAGTCTAACTTCACCTTCTTTACTGTGCTATATAATAATAAATATGTCTATCTTAGAGTTAGAGCACCTCAGTCAGAGAACTCTAAGCAGTCAATTAACCTTTTTTTAACCTCAGTGCCCTTTAAAGGAGCCTTCTTTTATTTTTTAATTATTTTTTGAATATTTTCTCCTAGTTAAATATTTTGTGTTCTTTCTCACTCCCTCAATCCCCCCAACCCCCTTTAGCCAACACACAATTCCACTTGGTTTTACACGTATCATTGATCAAGACCTAATTCCATATTATTGATAGTTGGACTAGAGTTATCATTTAGTGACTACATCCCCAATAATTTCCCCATCAGCCCATGTGTTCAAGCAGTTGTTTTTCTTCTGTGTTTCTCCTCCCACAGTTTTTCATCTGAATGTGCTAGTTCTCTTTCTCATGAGTCCCTCAGCCTTGCTCTGGATCCTTGCATTGCTGCTAGTATAAAAGTCCATTATGTTTGATTGTCTCTGTGTACAATGTTCTCCTGGTTCTGCTCCTTTCACTCTGCATCAATTCCTGGAGGTCTTTCCAGTTCACAAGGAATTCCTCCAGTTCTTTATTCCTTTGAGCACAATAGTATTCCATCACCAGCAGATACCACAATTTGTTCAACCATTCCCCAATCGAGGATATTCTCTTATTTTCCAATTTTTTGCCACCACAAAGAGAGCGGCTATAAATAATTTTGTACATGTCTTTTTCCCTATGACCTCTTTGGGGTACAAACCCAGAAATGGTATGGTTGGATCAAAGGGCAGACAGTCTTTTAGCACTCTTTGGGCATAGTTCCAAATTACCATCCAGAATGATTGGATCAATTCACAATTCCACCAGCAGTGCATTAATGTCCCAATTTTGCCACATCCCCTCCAGCATTCATTACTCTCCTCTGCTGTCATTTTAGCCAATCTGCTAGGTGTAAAGTAGTACCTCAGAGTTGTTTTGATTTGCATTTCTCTATTTATTAGAGATTTAGAACATTTTCTCCTGTACTTATTGAAAATTTTGATTTCTTTATCTGAAAATTGCCTATTCATGTCCCTTGCCCACATATTGATTGAGGAATGGCTTGATATTTTGAACAATTGATTTAGTTCCTCGGATATTTGAGTAATTAGATCTTTGTCAGAGTTTTTTGTTATAAAGTATATTTCCCAATTTGTTTCCCTTCTAATTTTGTTTTTATAAATATAAATAAATTTATAAATAAAATAAAAATTATTTATTTTTACACTTTGTGATTTTTTTCTAACTCATGCTTAGTTTTAAAATCTTTCCCTTCCCAAAGATCTGACAAGTATACTATTCTGTACTCCCCCAATTTACCTAGTTTCCTTCTTTATATTCAAGCCATTCACCCATTCCTAGTTTATCTTGGTGTAGGGTGAAAGATGTTGATCTATGCCCAATCTCTCCCATATTGTTTTCCAATTTTCCAAGCAGTTTTTGTCAAATAGTGTATTTTTGTCCCCAAAGCGGGGTTCTTTGGGTTTATCGAAAACTATCTTACTGAGGTCTCTTACCCCTAGTCTATTCCACTGATCCTCCTTTCTGTCTCTTTGTCAGTACTATATTGTTTTGATGACTACTGCTTTGTAGTACAGTTTAAGATCTGGTACTGCTAGGCCACCTTCCTTCATATTTTTTTTTCATTATTTCCCTTGATATTCTTGGTTTTTTGTTCTTCCAAATGAACTTTGTTATAGCTTTTTTTTATAATTCATTAAAAAAGATTTTGGGTAGTTTGATAGGTATGGCAGTAAACAGGTAAATTAATTTGGGTAGGATAGTCATTTTTATTATGTTAGCTCATCCTACCCATGAGCAATCAATGTTTTTCCAGTTGTTTAGATCTAGTTTTAATTGTGTGGAAAGGGTTTCATAGGTGTGTTTGTATAATTCCTGTGTTTGTCTTGGCAGATAGATTCCTGAGTATTTTATATGGTCTATGATGATTTTAAATGGAATTTCTCTTTCTGCAATGTGTTAGAAATACATAGAAATGCTGATGATTTATGTATGTATATTTTGTACCCTGCAACTTTGCTAAAGTTATTGATTGTTTCCACTAACTTTTTAGTTGAATCTCTGGGATTTTTTAAGTAGACCATCATATCGTCTGCAAAGAGTGATAGCTTGGTCTCCTCATTGCCTATTTTAATATCTTCAACTTCTTTTTCTTCTCTAATTGCTATTGCTAGTATTTCCAGTACAATGTTAAATAATAGAGGTGACAATGGGCATCCTTGTTTCACTCCTGATCTTATTGGGAAGGCTTCTAATTTATCCCCATTGCAGATGATGTTTGTTTATAGTTTTATATATGTGCCATTTATTATTTTCAGGAAAGACCCTTCTATTCCTAAGCTTTTTTAGTGTTTTCAGTAGGAATGGGTGTTGTATTTTGTCAAAAGCTTTTTCAGCATCTATTGAGATAATCATGTGGTTTTTATTGGTTTGCTTGTTGATATGGTCAATTATGTGGATGGTTTTCCTAATGTTGAACCATCCTTGCATTCCTGGTATAAATCCCACCTCATCATAATAACTAACCCTTGCGATCACTTGCTGGAGTCTTTTTGCTAGTATTCTGTTTAAGATTTTTGCATCTATGTTCATTAAGGAGATTGGTCTATAGCAGTGATTCCCAAAGTGGGTACTACCGCCTCCTGGTAGGTACTGCAGCGATCCAGGGAAGTGGTGATGGCCACAGGTGTATTTATCTTTCCTATTAATTGCATTTAAAATTTAAAAAATAATTTCCAAGGTGCATTTTTCTGGAAAGGGGGTGGTAGGCCAAAAAAGTTTGGGAACCACTGGTCTATAGTTTTCTTTCTCTGTTTTTGACCTACCTGGCTTTGGGATCAGTACCATATTTGTGTCATAGAAAGAGTTTGGTAGAACTCCTTCTTTGCTTATTGTGTCAAATAGTTTGTATAGTATTAGGAGACTTCTTTTTAACAGAGATAATTAGATGAAATATCTCCTTGAAACAAAAATGATAATTAGGAAGGTGCTTATAAACATGAAAATGCTTTATAATGGTACACCCTTATTAATATAAGGAATTAGAGATCAGGTTATTTTCCTAAGGGAATTATTTAAAATAGCTTTCAATGAAATAGAGAGTTTATATTTCTAAGGTCATTTTACATAGGCAGTCACAGGGCTGACTTAAAATCTAAATTTGGAGCTAAATTTGGGCTTTAATTTGGAAAACTGCATATTATGTTTTATCAATAAGAAAACTGGTACTATTGATATATAATGAAATGCCTAATGTTTCATTTGGTGCTAGACCTGGGATTTAACTTTGGGCATCATGATGTGAGTGGGGGTTATTTTTTTAAACCCTTGCCTTCCATCTTGGAATCAGTGCTAGGTATGGTTTCCAAGGGAGAAGAGTGGTAAGGGCAAGGCAGTGGGGGTCAAGTGACTTGTCCAGGGTCACACTGCTAGGAAATGTCTGAGGCCAGATTTAAACCTAGGACTTCCCCCATCTCTAGGCTTGGCTCTCAATCCCCTGAACCACCCAGCTGCCTCTTGGAGGGCTTATTTCACTGGAAAAATTCGTATTTGTTTCCTCAGCAACTAACAAAATATCTGGTACAAAGTAGGCTTTTCATCAGTTTGCAGAAATTGATTTAATATTACTATAAGCACATTATAATAGATCATTTAAAAATATCAAGAAATACTCTTTTAAATCTTACCAAATCTCACCGCTGTAGAACAAGGAAAAAAGCTGTCAAAAACCTGTGGGATCTTTCGGATTTTATATAGAGCTATTATGTCAGATAGAAACATGAATTCCATAATACCTAATTAAAGGCATAGGAAAAGAAATGTGTTAAGTCAAATCTGAAAAACAAAATCATATCAGAAAATTTAGATCCCACTAATCAGTCCTTGCAATTAAAAGTCAAAAATTTAAGTCCATTTAGCAACAAAAGAGTGCAAAGGCTAAAGCAATCTAATATCAGTGTTAAAAAGTATACTTTACTCCTGAAACATAAGAAATAAAGAAATTAGAATGAATACTCTCAGAAAGAAGAATTTTTCATTATGTATATAATCAAAAGATATCCAATAAGTAAAGATGTAAGTTGGATGAAAATGAGACATAATGGCTTTTGACACATTACCATAATCAGAACAGTTAGGGGAAGAGATGTCATGGAAATTCTGCCTGCATTGCACAACTGAAAAATTTCAGGGCCAGGTAAAATACATAATCATTGGTTTGTATACTTCATAAGGATGCTCAAATTAATCTGAAAGACTTTTTCTGCCTCTTCTTTCATATAAATTTGTTCTCAAATTTCTTAACCTAAGGCATAATTTATCTATTACCAAAAGATAAAAACATTGGGGATCCTTACACATATATGTGAATTATGTGTTTACTTTACACAAAGAATTCACAGCTGTGAAAAAAAGAAAATCTTATAATTTATAAGAAAATAATTTGTTGGTGAGAAGCAAAACCATATACCCAAAAGTTCCATGTGGTATAAAAACAACTTTTTATGTTTGAGATATTTATTGAAAAAATAACCTGTAAACAAATTAGAGGAGCATCAAGTAGTTTACCTGTCAGATCTGTGGATAAGGGAAGAATTTATTTCCAAACAAGATGCAGATAACATTAGGAGATGTAAAATAGATAACTGACTACATTAAATTAAAAAGATTTTTACATAAACAAAACCAATGCAACCAAGATCACAGGGGGAAAAAACCGGAAATAATAATAGCAAGTATCTCTGACAAGGCCTCATTTCTAAAACTTATAGAGAACTGAGTCAAATTTATGAGAATACAAAGCATTTCCCAATTGACAGATAGTCAAAGGAGATAAATAGGCAATTTTCATGTGAAGAAATTAAAACTATCTTTAGTCTTAGGAAAAAATGCTTTAAAACATTTAATCACAGAAATGCAAACGAAAACAATTCTGAGATACTACCTCACATCCCTTAGACTGGCTAATATTACAAAAAAGAAAAATAATAGATGTTAAAGGAGATGTGGAAAAGTTGTGACACCAGTATAATGCTGGTGGATGTCTGAACTGATGGAAGCATTCTGGAGAGCAAAATGGAACCATGCTCAAAGGGGCATCAAAACTGTGCATACCCTTTGACTCAACAATACGACTAATGTGTCTATTGTAAAGTGATCAAATATGGGGGGGGGAAGATCTACAAAAATATTTATAGCAACTGTTTGTGTTGGCAAAGAATTGGAAATTGAACAGATGTACATTAGTTGGGGAATGGAAGAACAACTTGTAGTGTATAACTGTAGTAGATTACCATTGTCATAAGAAATGAAAAGCAAGATGATCTTTAAAAAATCCCAAATTATTTTATATATATATATATATAAATTGTTAAAAAGTTAAGTGAGTGGTGTGTTGTATGCAGTAACAACAATAGAAAAGAATGATTAACTATGAAAGATTTAAGTATTATCAGTGATTCAAGCATCCAGGACAACTCTAAGAGACTCATTGAGAAAAAGCATATCTACTACTTTAGAAAGAGTTTGAATGAAGATTGAAGTATGCTAATTTTCACTCTATTTCCTCCATGAATTTTTCTCTTGTGTAAGTGATGTTTAATTTCACAATATGATAAATATGGAACTATATATTATATAATAACACATATATAACCTATATCGTATTACTTGTGCTATCTTGGGGGATGGAGAGGGGTGGGAGCAAAGGAAAGAACATCAATTCCAGAATGCCAGTAAAATATTAGTGAAAATTGTACTAAATCAATGAAAAATCAAAAATTAAAGAAGAAAGAAAGAAAAAAGTCACACGGAAGCACCAATTGTTCATATTATTGATACTAATTATTGCAAAGTCTTTGGATAAGCTCCACCTTTATGTCATAAGCATGTACATTATTAATAAAACTATCACTACTACCTGGTATTTATATAACGACTTAAGGCTACCAAAGTCCTTTATAAATGTTATTTCATTTCATACTCCCTCAAACATAGGAAAAAGGTGCTATTATCCTCATTTTACAAGTATGGAAACTGAGGCAAAAAGATGATGAATGACTTCCCCAGGGTCATAAAACTATTAAGTTTTTGAAGCAGAATCTGAATTCAGGTCTTCCTGATTATCAGTTCTCTGTTCTATATACTGTATTGTACCACCTAGCTACCTCTAAAGTATCTATAAAAGGTTTTATGATTTTACTAAATTATTCCATATAGTCTTAAGATAGAACACTTGATGTACATATAGAAATTTATCAATTAAAAAGATGGTACAAATACAATAATGTCAAGAATAATTGATATAAAACATTATAAATATCAGGGAGACAATTGTGATTCCTCTTAACCTTAAAGAGGGAATCATGTTAAAACAGCTTATCACTTTACATACACATGTGACATTGTTATATGACTTCACCAAAAAAACACATTAAACAATTCGTTCACCTTCTGGAATCTTTCTCCATTGCTATCAAATGTAAAATTCTCAGTACATGCCAAGTAAAGACAACGACTAAAATATCAGCATTGGAATCTGAATGTACAAATACTTTGGTTTTCTCTAGACAATATTCTCTAGGCAACAAAATGAAGCCTTTGAGCAGAAAGCTATGACTGTGTAGTTATCTTCTGGAAGTTTGAAATCAAAACTCAATGAGAAAAATACATTTAAAGTCACTAATAACTGTACAGTAACATCTTTAATGTATATTTTTAGAAACAGAAAATGAAAAAAACCCTGCATTTAAAAAATATAATGAAAAGATAAAGAGGTTTAACGAAACAGAAAAATAATCATTTGAAGACAGCTCTGGGAAACTTGATACTCTCTTGGCAAAGATTAAGATTGATATTATTTTCAGAGTGCATGATTAAATAAATTAAAATATAAAGAAATACTTTCAGAACAAATAGGCTTCACTTCACTGAATGACAGCAGAGCCTGATATACCTTTTAATATCTACTTTTGGTACATGTCACTGGTTTTGATTAATGTGACTTAAAGTGGTTTAGCTCCAGGTGGAGCCTATGAAATAACAAGGATCCAAGAACAACACCAATAGATGTGACGTGACTAATATTTTGCATTAACTGAGAATATAACAAACAGTTATATTAACAAAACCATGACAAATAAATTGTTGTCATAAAAGATTTCCATAGAAATAGAATTTATGTCATGCCAAGTTCAAGTCATTCTAACAACATATTAGACAAAGTTTTGCCTTAAGGAGACTTGACTTACTTATCAATTCAGATTACAAAGAGAATGACCAAAACTGTGCAGTGTAACATTACAATTTACACATATTTAATACCTACTGAATACCTAGCAATACATGACTTAATAGCTAGAATTATGGGCCAGAAGCTCACTATCTTTCATAAGCTAAGAAACCACAACACCCATACTTCATAAATAAGACCTCATAGAATTCTTGATAATTTAATAAATCATCTATCCTGAAACAGGAACATTATCAAAGAAAAAAAACTTACCCACTTTCCCTTAGACAACTTCAACCTATTGAAAATTGAGAACATTTAAAAAGTGATCATCATATAAAATATTTTTAATCTCCAAGTTACATGTAGTGGAAATCATTCAAAATATAGAGCACAAAATAGAGAGAAAAAATCAAAGGAGGTACACATCATTATCTTTGATCTGCCCCATATGGAGTTCATCAAGATGCTTTGAGTGAGACAGTGAGAGATTAGTTTATATTGCAAAACTATTAAGCAATTAAAATATTTTAAAATCTACTTATGCAAGAGTCCATAAAACTTTAAATCTAAAAGAATAATAAGGGGAATAAAATAATCATTTATTAATTGCCTACAAAATGCCAGGCAGTGGAAAATACTTTACAAATTTCTCATTTGATCTTTACGACAACCTTGGGAGGTAGATGCTTAGTATCACTATTTTTTCAGCTGGCAATTAGGTGATGCGATGAATTGAGCTAGAAATCAGGAAGATTCACCTTTATTAGTTTAAATATGGCTTCAGATACTTACTACCTATATGACTCCTAGGCAAGACACTCTTTTCTTCAATTCCTCATCTATAAAAGGAAATATCAAACCACTCCAGAAACTTTGCCAAAAAAAAATCTCAAATCTCTCATGACGAAAGAACAATATGTTTTAGTTGATGAAACTGAAGAAGACAGAGGTTAAGTGACTTACCAAGGATCACACACCTAGGAAGTATCTACAGCCAAATTTGAACATAGGTCTTCCTGACTCTGGATCCAGGACTCTTATCAACTGTGCCACCTAAATAAAGAATAGTGACTGTCTGAATATCATCAAATAAGATGGAAAATGAGAAAAATAATGATGATGAGCTGGCATAACTCTTTTTCTTTGTAAAATCATTAACATACATTTTCTTGAAGTTAATATCATCCCCATGAGGTAGAGACTATTATTATCCCCATTTAACAGATGATGAATATATATGCATGAGAAAAATAATTTCTGTGGTGGTATGAATGATGGATTGAAGGGGAAAAGTGTAGGCCTGGTAAAAATTTTTTAGGACTCTATTACAATCATCTTGGCAGGTAATAATGAGAGCCTGGGATAAGAACCAAGAAAAGAGGGGGCTTAAGGATGACATATAGGTGGATTTCAAGGTCTTGGCAAATGACTCTTTTCTCTTCAACTCTAATTCAGAAGTCATATGAATATAGAGCAAGAGCTAGAAAAGCCCTTAAAAGCCACCAATATAACTCTCTTATCTTGTTGTTCAGGATACTAAAATTCAGATGGTTTAGATGCTTTGCCCAAGGTCACACAAGGAGCAAATGATAATAGTATGATTTGAATCTAGATCCTCAGACTCTAGAACCAATGTTGTTTTCAATGGTACCATGTTAGCCTTTAGGTTTTGATGGGGGAGAAAATGACCTAGCAGAGCAGAAATAATAAAGTCATGAGATGGAAAAGGGTTCTGAGAAAGATAAATTTACTGTGGGACATTTTGAGTTTCAGATCGACTTACAAACAAGCATGTCTTAAGAGATTAGACCAAAGATTCAGAAAAAAAATATCAGAGAAAATATATTTGGGAGTCATTTTATTTTTATCTTTCCTTTCTTGGCTTCATCCTCAGGGCTCCTAGTAACAACAGATACCCACTTTTTATGAATTATTCAAAACTGTCTTCCAAAAACATTGTTATAGACACTGTGTGTACCAATGCAAACAGTTCTTGATCTACCTACTACAGTGACAACCACTCTGCATTCTGGTGGGGTCAAGATTCCAGGGAACCAGTAGAGAAGCATGCCACCCTTCTCTTCACAGAAACAGTGGATTGAATAGGCAGAATGAGACAACCATTTTATGAACATGGTCAATATGGGGATTTGCCTTGTATTTCACTATGTAGATTTGAACTACAAGTTTCATTTTTCTTATTTTCAAATCAGGAAAGAGGTGGTAGGAAGGAGGGATAAAGTCAGTGCTTGTTAATATTTAAAATTTCAAAGGAAGAAGAAAAATGGAAAAGAAAAGAAAAGAAAGGAAGAGAAAAGAAAAGAGAAGAGAAGAGAAGAGAAGAGAAGAGAAGAGAAGAGAAGAGAAGAGAAGAGAAGAGAAGAGAAGAGAAGAGAAGAGAAGAGAAGAGAAGAGAAGAGAAG
>NC_058134.1:157783751-157880875 GCF_016433145.1 Gracilinanus agilis | reverse complement strand
AAAGGAAAGGAAAGGAAAGGAAAGGAAAGGAAAGGAAAGGAAAGGAAAGGAAAGGAAAGGAAAGGAAAGAGAAAAAAGAAAAGAAAAAAAGCTATTGTAAATAGCATAGTTCTGGGAAACAAGAGTGTTAACAAATGAGGAAAAGGCGAGATCTGGGACACAGATGGAAGAAAGGTTAGCATGACTGAGAGGGCATAACCCTTCTCTCTCCGAGGCTGGACAGATGAAAGGATGGATAAAGAGTCATAAAGTGTGCTAATGTTTTTGATGACAATCTAGGGCACTAAAGGCAGTTTCAAACTCATTATCATTACCAGTAACATCTTTGAATAACATATCTTGAGAATTTCTTCTCCCTAGTGGCTCAATTGTTCTGCCACATCCTCTATCAAAATTACAAACTAAAGTGTTTCCTGAACTTCACTTGGTAGCAGTCATGTAAATCAGAACTCATCCCTGGAGAATCCTGCTCTTTACCTACAAGTAGATGAGACAACACAGATAATTACAACCCAAAATATTTCTGCAATAAAAATATGACAGGTGGTTAATCCTTGACTCACATAATGGAATTCATCTAACAGCTAATTCTGCTGGGTATAGGTAGTTTTTATTTACAGTACAGCTGAACAAGAGGAACAGCAGAACTGCTACTGTTACACAGTGCAATTAGTGTTGGTGTAATTAATCTGCAGAATTCTTGAGTGCAGTAAGACACTATATGCTTGGTCCATTTTCTTCCTTAGGACACAATCCAGGTTAATTCTGTTTTCTTTATATGCTCATCCTGAATCTGGCTGGCAGGAAAAACAAAGGTGCTTGCACAGAACTGAGTTGCTCTACATTTCATTATTACTTGAATGGCTTTAAATACACACATTGTGATGCAAATGTAGCACTCTCCTTTTTCTTGCTGCCCCTAAAAAAACGTGGAAAAATAGGGTTCTAGTGAGATTAATTGAAATTCGTTTTCTCCCTAACAATTTTAAACTCTTCCCCATTTCCCTACTTTAATTCACCAGGTTCAACATCCTTTGCATGTTGTCTTCACCAGAATTCTCAGATCCAACTTACTCAGGGAAGGCTGTCCAGATTTCTATGGCCACCTCTCTGTGGTAGTGTTCAGTGCCACATTTTGTTTAAACAAGAGACAATGGGTCTGTGATATATAAATAAATCTGGCAGCTAACCTCATGTGAAATTATGCTATATTATGTACAAATGTCCAAGTCATTTGACCTTTGTCTTCCCCTTTTCTTTATATTCCGCTGAATCATATGAACTAGAAGAGATCTTAGAAATCAACCTCCTCATTTTACAAATAAAATTATGTTCCCTAATGTCAGGTGTTTAAGGTAACTAACCGACAACACCAGGGTTCAACACAGGTTCTGGATTTATGTAGATCACCAGAAATATAGGGAAATATATTTTTCTCTTAAAAATAAATAAGTTTTGGGGGCAAGACGGGAAGTCCTATCTTCAAATCTGAATTCAGAAACTTCCTAGCTGTATGACCCTGGAGAAGTCATTTAACCCCCATCATCTAGCCTTTATTTTTCTTCTGCCTCAGAACTAATATGCATTATTGATTCTAAAATAAAAGGTAGTGGTATTAAATTATTTTATTAATAGATTCTTAGAGATTTTTTAATTTGCCTTTTTTCCCCAAAATGAATTATTTATCTTCTTATTGCATTTTGTATACTGTAACATGTAAAAATATTTTTCTTTTCTAGGTTCACTTAGCTATGGTGAATTATCTAAATATTATATTTAGGACTAATTTTTCCCACATTTTGAAAAATAGAAAAATAACAGAATCAATTTTTTGGGTTTTATTTTATATACCATTCTTCATGAATATATGGACTTGACAACAGAATAGCCTCCACCCAAGGAAGTAATTTTTGCCAAGAGATTCAAATCCCGTTTTCAGTCATTAAAATGTATAAAGAAAGCCATCATATCTTTTCCATTTATTATACATGGAAATCTTCATTGGAGCACTCAAAGACCCTTTTCCTATATGTGGTTGTCTATGTCTTAGGCTAAACACAATGAAAAAAAGAAAATGAATTTAATAGAAATTACATTGTCATGTTATCGTCTACAATGGTATAAACACTCAAAGAAGATAAATGAGGAGAAAGGCTAGAGAGATTCAGATTTCTTTGAATCTCTTATCCACTCTGCTCCTTGACCTTTATCTTTATAATAACTCTGGACAAAAAATATGGTTTGAATTGCTAGTTGGCTCTTGATGAAACCAAAATATAGCACTGTTCATTATCCTGCAGTCTTTTATAAACCTTGAAAGTTAGATAATCATTTTTCAATTAGACTTCATGCAGTGAATAGAAGGCAGAGTTATCAACATGTACAGAACACAATCAGCATTGAGATGTCATATTTTAGCTGCATTAATGCTGTTCAATTAACATAATATTAAAATTGGATGATCATCCATGAAATAGAATACTGTAAGAAAGAAAGATTTCAGGAATAAAAAGTTGTACTCAGCTACTATTTAGTGTATTCAGCATGAGACTGTTTTCCTTTTTAATACTATTGAGTTCATACAGACACAGAAAGGACATTTTTCATCTCAAACACTTCCACACAAACTATTTTATTGTTTTCTAAAGGAAATGATACCAAATGAAAAGTTATTTTAAATATAGAAAATATTCTAGTAATGCTAAGGTGAGTCTTAAGTACTTCAACATCAGGCAAGGAAATAGAATTAATCATAAACTACCAAAGGAAAAAAAATTCACCTAATCCTGATAGATTTTTAGAAGAATTCTAACAAATATTTATGTGATCCTAAATACTTTACTAAACAAATTATTCTAAAAAATTAAGGAAGCACCCTATCTAATGTATTGTATAAAACACATATAATCTCTAATCTAACCAGGTATGTGTAAAATATATATATAGAGAAGAATAGCTTAATATCATTAATGAATATAAATTTAATGTTAAAATGAAATCCTAACACAAAATCTTCAGCAGTTTATCCAAAAATAATTCATTATTATCAAATTGGATTTGTATAAGGGCAAAAGGATGGTTTAACATTAAGAAAGTAAGCATCATCCTATTATAAGCAAAATCATCAAAAAACACATGCCTATATCAAAAGATGAGTAGAAAACCTTTGATAAAAAACATTCATTACAAAAAATTATATAAAGTATAGGCATACAGTATACTTAATGGAAATATGATCATGATTCTTCAACTATGTTAAGGATTGTTACATAGAAGAAAGCTGTGCCATTTTTCGTGAATTCAGAAAGTAGAACTAGCACCATTGAGTCTGAGACAGATATCTGTTAATTATAGAGAAAACTACTTCATTATTAGATATGATTCTAAAAGGAGTGAATTTCTTTTAGAAATGAATAGTTACCCACATGTTATGATTATTAATTGGAAGATAGATGATCATTTCTCAGTGATACTGTTGAAGGTATTCATGCTTTGGAATAATGTTGCATGATGATGTGGGGTACTTTTCAGCTCTTTGGTTCTATAAATCTTTTAAAAGCATAAATAAAAAATAGAATTAAAAAAATGAAGATCTATGTACTTTGACAGCAAAGAGTATTTAAATTTTGTCTTGAAAGTCTCAGCAATGTACAATTCACTGGCAATTAATAAATGTAGAATTTAATTTAATTTAATAAGATACAATATAAGATGAGACAGACTAAGCAGAAAAATGCAGAGGAATAATAATCAGAAGTGCTTTCAAGTAGGAGAAGATGAAGTAAAGGCATATGAATGATCTTTATTCCAATATTCTAAGCCTTTCCTCAGAGTCCTGTGGAGTATTTCTTAGGATGCTCTTTTAAAAAGTGATAAAATGGAGGCGGAGCCAAGAAAATGGAATAGAAGCATAAACTCATTTGAATTCTTCCAAATTCCTCTCTGAACATCTTTAAAATAAACTAGATTTAGAACAACCTCTTACAGCATATATGATCAATATATGGCCAAAAAAGATATATGAATTATATGGTTGTTCTGTGTCAAAATGCTTGGAAAGATATGAAAATGTCATAGCTGATCAAGTTGAAGAGGAAGTGGTCAGTTCTGCCTTATTTGCTTTGATGTAGCCTTTAGGCCAGTCACCATCCAATGCAGACATGCTATTTGCATGAATTTCCCCAGGAACAAAATGTCTCCACCTTAATGTTGCACTACATACTGAGAATTCCCTCAGGTGAGAACTATTCAGGTTGACACTGTGAGAGCTATTCAGGTTGAAAGAGGAGACATGTGTGAGATACACAGAGAAGACTATAAGCTGTTCTTTGAAAGAAACAAGACACTACTCTATGTGACCCATTTTAAATCAGATCATCAATACCATATACATTGACAATTGCAGTGGCAGCTCATCACTACAGGAAGGTGATCCAGGCAAAGCTGAAAATCTTGCACAGAAAAAGGTCCAGGATCTTCTTTTTAAAAATGAGAGAATGGCAGTGGCAGATCCGGCCAAGATTGTGAAGTATGAAATGCTTAAAGTCCACCAACCACTCTTCAGATGACTAGAGAAGAACAAAAATACATCAAGATGAATACTGGAGCAGCAAAACCAAAAGAAGAAGGGGTGAAGCGGTTCTCTGACACCAGACAACACAGAGACACAACAAGGAGGATTCACCTCACTGTGGTACTAGAAAAGAGCACTAAGCAAGCTTTAATGTAATGACATGTTACTGTGCAAGTGGCAAGGGGAAGAACACAGCCAGCTCCATCTAGCCTTAGTGGGGTAAGAGTAGAAACTAATACAAAATATAACAAGCAAGAGGAGGAGGAAAACGGCCCTGCATAGTCTGGCCAGAATAGAACCCCAGCACAGGTAGCACTGGGACAAACTCAGTCCATCAAGGTCTAGCCTCAGCAGGACTGGACACAATGCAACTCAATTTAGCTTAACTGAGTAGCTGCAAACCTCCACACAGTAGGCCACCTCTGCAGCATGCTCAGTCTGAGACCAAGATAGCTGAACTGATTCCAGGCACAGATCAAGTACAGGAAAATACTCTCTCCACTCCAAGAATGGAGCTGAGCTTCAGCATTTAGAGAAAAATCAATGGGAAAAGTAACCATAAAATGAGAAAAAGACAGAGATAAAGATGAGTGCTAGAAAATTCTTGCTACCAAATCAAAATACAAGCTCAGAAAAGGATTGCAATACAGAAATGAAGTGTGAAGCCTCAAAAGAAAATGCAAAAGGAGGTCAAGGTCAAAATGAACCACAAGAAGACCTCCAAAAAGAATAATAAGAAATTAGAAAGGAAATTGGTTGAAAAAGACAAAAACTTACTAAAGAAAACAAGTTTCCTAAAATAAAGCATATAATATACCAAACAGTAAAACAATTCCCTAAGAAAGGTAGTACAAAATCCTCAAAAAAGAAAATGTCTTCCTAAAAACCCTAACAATTCAAATTGTACACACTGAAGCTAATGAATTAATGAAACAACAGGAAAAAATAAAACAAGTTAAAAAATAGAAAAAAATTAAAGTGTATCATTGGAAAAATAGCTGACCTGGAAAACCGATCTAGGAGAGATAAGCTAAAATGTATTGGATTGTCTAAAAAAAAGATTAAAAAGAAAAACCTGGACACCATATTAAAAGAAATTATCAGGGAATACTTATCTGATGTTCTTGAAAAAAGAAGGGGATATAGATTTTGAAAAAATCTCCCTATGAACTCCTAATAGATTTCCCAAACATAGAAATTCTAGAATTATTATAGCCAAATTCCAGAACTCCTAAGTTAATGAGGACATATTACAAACAAGTAGCAAAAAAATTCAAATATTGTGGAGCCATAATAAGATTGCACAGGACCTAGCAGTTTCTAAAAAAATCGGAAGACCTGGCATATGATAGATATTCTATAAGGCAAAAAATCTAGGGTTAGAACCAAAAAAATCACCTTCCCAGCAAAACTGAGCATAAAACTCCAAGGGGAGAAATGGATATTTAATGAAATAGGGAATTCCAGGCATTCCTAACTAACTGACCAGAGCCTAAAAAGAAAATTCAATCATAAAATACAACACTCAAAATACATACAAAAAAGCAACATTAAAAAAAAAATCTCAAGGAAATCTGTGGGGTTAAAGTAGCCACATCCTTACATGGAAAAGTGATAACTAGGATGCTTAACATTTATAAAGTATACGAAATACATAAAATACTTAATATACTTGAAGTAATCAAGGGCAACAATGGGATTAAATCGATTATATTTTTTGGAAAGTGATAAATTGAATAATTAAGACACTTATATAAGATATATTTAAAATATTTAAGATACTTTCAACTTCCAAACCAGAAGAGTTGTATGGTTAGGTAATGTGGATTAAATGACTACTCACTGTTACACAGCTAGGAAATGTCTGAGGTGTAAGAGATAAAAAGGGATTTTGATTGGGTGAATGTTAAAAATTAGGACTCCAGGGAATTGAATAATTATCAATCCCCAATTAAAGAATAACCTCATCAAAATGACTCTTATGGAAGTTTATTTACAAATGAGAAGAAAGAGAGAGAAATTAAGAAATTTAGGAAGAAGATAAGGTAAGATAATTAATCTGACAAACTAAATAATTCACTTAGGTCCCAGGTTTAACCCAAGCAGATCTAACTTGTCCTCAGTTAGAAAAAGGGCAAGCCTTGAGCCAAGGGCCAAGGCCTGAAGGCCCTGGAGGCATATAAAACAAAAGGTTTAGTCACAGAGTCTCTTTTGAAAGAGAAGTTCCTTAAGGAAAGTTCAGGAAGAGTAAGTCATTACACTCACCATGTGGAATGCCAAGGTCTCAGGGTCCAGGATTCCTCCATGTACAAGCAAGAACCCAAAGCCCCTGGCTCACTCAACTCTCTCTTTTTAAAGGAGCCTCTTTTCCATCACTTTCTGTGCCCTCCTCTTAGTTTAATTGTTCAATCACAACAGATGTTTTTCTTGGAAAAGCCCAGAAGGCAGTCAGCAAATTCTGATTTGTTTCTCACTCTAGCACACATGGGTTACAGACCTCCCAACTTCTGAGTTAAGTGAAGATGTTTTCACCTTTAGTGATTAAATCTAAAGATGGGCAGGGTAGATTTGATCTCATTATCACAGAAGTCAGACTTGAACCCAGGATGTCCTGTCTCCAAGTCTGGCTCTCAATCCACTAAGGCACTTAGTTTTCCCCATGTATGTAATTGTGATGGAATACTATTGTGATATGAGAAAGGGTGAGCAAGATGCTTTCAGAGAAACATGAGAAGACATATCAATTGATAGAGACATATAAAACATAACTTTAGAAAAAAATGAGAAGACATATAAATTGATGGAAAGCAACATGATCAGAAACAGAACATGGTACAGTTTTACCAGCAATATTATATGATGACCAACTATGAATGAATTAGCTATTCTGAGTTGTACAATGATCCAAAATAATTCCAAAGGATTTATGTTGAAAAATATCATCCATCTCCAATAGGAAGAACTTATAGAATCTGAATGTTGATAAAAAACATCCTTTTTTCAAGTTTCTATTTTTTCTGATTTCTTCTTCAGTTTGTGTTTTCTTCTGAAACATGTTTGATATGGAAATATAGTTTGTATGATTACATATATAAAATCTGCATCAAATACTTGCCTTCTCAAAGATAATGTAGGAAAAAAGGGAAATGAGAAATGGAACTTAGGATTTAAAAATTAAACATTAAAATTAAATATATATATATATATACATATAAATTATTATTAAGAAGGAAATAAAAATAGGACTTCACACTAAAGTACAAAAAATTTTCCAAACCAATGACAGAGTGATTTTCATAAATATATATACATATATATGTATATATATATACATATATGCTATTTCAATATGTTAATTGCATTTTTTAAAACAGAAAAGCTGAAAATTTACATAACATTTTTGTATCATTTTCTCATATACAAAATAAATATAATGATTTTACCTACTTCACGGGTTGTAAAGATTAATTAGTCTAATATGCAAAAAAAATTAAAAGTGAAAAATGTCATTTGAGTGCTAAATACGTTGTACCTTCATCTCTGGTTTTTAAAAAGACTTAACTGCTCATTAGCTTTCATAAATGTCTTGTGATGTACCTCAGCAAATTTATAAATATGGAGAAATAACTGATGGCATATGACAAAATAAAATCTGGTAAAAGAGTTGTTATTATCATCTGATGGTGTGAAAGTTCATTAAAAGAGGGGAAACACTTTGAAACTGGTTCTCTATAAATGATCTACTGTCAAGATCTGTTGGCCTGGCAAATATAACTCTCATACTTCTATGGGGAATTGTGTAAGAAATTAAAAGGGAATGTCACAATGAACACATCTCCAATAAGTTAAATTTATTAGCTCTAATTATATAGCAATGTAAAAAACAAAAACAAAAAAAAATACAAGATCTTCTGAGATGCTTGGTTGAAGTAAGAAATCATATCAGACCTCATCCACAATTCTATTCAAAACTTCCAAGCGCACAACTAATATGACTAAAAACCACATATTTATGGAAGATTAAAGACCTTACTTTAATGTACTGTGCTAGAGGAAATAGCATTATGGAAATAATACTTGCCAAAATAAAAGGACAATTTCATTGCCTAAATTATATTAACCTCCCCCCAGAATTGTGAAAATTTGTGTTCTCCGGAGTCAGTTTGCATTTTATTTTGGCACTTTGCATAGCAATTTTTTTCTTTTGATAGAAGAACATAAATAAGATGCTTGAGACATTTTAACTTCTCATTATAGAATGTCAGAATAAAAAATCAAGCACACATATTATATACATAATATTATTGCAGTAAGTTCATATGTTACATATTTAAAATGCTTAGTTATTGGAACTAAGCACTGGAGATAGAAAGATAGAAGCAATCTCAATCCTCAAGGAGGCCCTATCCCAGTAGAGGAGATAATATGAATATTCACACACACACACAAACACACGTGCAAGATATTTGGAGAGAATAAAGAAGATAATTTCAAAGGGGAGGCACTGGGGGAATCCAATAAAAAAAGGTGAAACTTGAGCTATGTCTTAAAAAATACAATCAAATTCAAGTAGATATGAGGATAGAGAGAATCCCAGGCTCAGGGGATATCTGACCAAGGCATAAGAAAAAAGATGAAATAAGGAATTGAGGAATTGAAGAATGACAAATGGACTGAGGAAGATGACTGCTTAAACATATGGAATGCAGGAAAATACAGGGAGATTAGAGAAGTATCCATAGTCTGAAAAGTTTTTGAATGATAGAGGAATTTGTATTCGATACCAAAGATCATAATAATTCCATGGAATTTATTAGCATGTTGGTGACATATTTTGCCTTGTGCTTTAGGAAAATCCTCTTGGTACCTAAGAGTAAGGTGAATTTTCATAGAAAGAGATGAGTCAGAGAGATTAATTAGTGGGTTATTACTATAGTCCAAGCAAGAGGTAATGAAGAATGGAACTGGCATAATGTCTATGAAAGTGGAGAGAAGATTATATGTAGGAAAGATGTAAAAATAGAAACAATATTTGAAAGTAGATCAGATATGTTGGGCAGAGATGAAAATAATCTCAAAGTTGTAGCAAGTTGATGGATAGTGGTACCCTTTACAGCAATAGGAAAGTTGGGGAAAAGATAGGATTTAGGGGAAAGAAAGTGAATTCTCATTCGGATATTTTTAGTTTGAACTGTTTACAATATATTCAATTCAAAAATGTTCAAAAGGCAACTGATAAACATGATGATAATATAAGTCTTGAGTTTGGGATATTGATTAGCTAGACAAATAAAACTGAGAATCACATGCATAGAAATGATCATTGAATCCATAAGAGTTATAAAAATCACCAAGGGAGATTATAATAGTGGCAAAAAGGAATTAAACATTTGTCTCAGCCTTGGAATACACCCAGAGTTAGTGGGAATGACATAAATAGACATACATATATATATATATGATGAATTAAACATAAATTAATAATACTTTAAAATCCAAATTAATTCAATAGTATAGTTGTATCTGAAGAAATAATGTCTTGTATTGCTAATAAAATTATGCACAAATAAAAGTAAAAAGAGACAGTAAAAGAGTAATAAATATTAACTTTTATCTTAAAATAGCCTTAAATTCACAATAACAGAACTCAGTATATTTTATTCATTATTTTACTTTTGACATAGGTTCCCAGACATATCTCTTAAAAATGAAAATGCATTATTCCAAAATGTCTTTAAAATGTGAACATTTTATTGCTAAATTTAACTAAGTTACCTGCTTTAAAATGATATATTAGACTTGTTTGATATGTAAAAAGTACACTTAATATAAAAATTTTCTGACATTTTGAGCATTAAGCATTTATTGGAAGATATCACAGCAACTTTTATGAATAAAACATTATATCAATATATCTGAGATAGGTCTTTCCTTCATTTTTAAACATGTAGTTAATGTAATCTTTAAATTCATAAAAGACATATTGTATGATTAGCACATTAACCATGGGCAAACTTATATATTTAATACCAATTGTAATATTGACAGGAAAATGCTTTAATATGCCAAAAATAATCTTTGAATAGTCTTATCTTCTGTATTTCTTTTCAGTGTTCTCTGTTTCACTCTCTCTGTACCTCCATCTCTGTGTGTCTCGCTGTATGTCTCTCTGTTTCTGTATGTCTCTCTGTCTCTCTCTATCTGTCTCTTCCATTTTGGGTTGTGTGTGTGTGTGTGTGGGGGGGTAATTCCTGGTATGGAAACTAACACACAAATCAGAAAGTTACACATAAGTTAAGTTGCCTAGTTCTTTGGAAGTTATAAGTTCTTTATGGTGATCCAATTGGTAAACATCAGACACAAGACTTAGTTCTTCATATTTTTTAATTTTTTAATTAAAAAAAATTTTAAACTCTTATCTTCCATCTTAGAATCAATACTATGTATTGGTTGCAAGGCAGAAGACTGGTAAGGGCTAGCCAATGGGGGGGTCAAGTGACTTGCCCAGGGTCACACAGCTGGGAAGTGTCTGAGATCACATTTGAATCTAGGACTTCCCATCTCTATATCTGACTCTCAATCCACTGAGCCACCTAGCTGCCCCCTCTTCATAGATTTTTTAAACTACAAGATGGGCCATTTATTATGCCAAATTGAATCTTAAGGACTAATGAACTCACTAATATTTTCAAAATATGAAAAAAAAACAAATACAAAAAATAATGCCCACAAATTATATACTTTAAATGGAACTCATCCCAACAAAATTTATATATAATGTGTGTATATATATATATATTATTTATGAAACAACCACATACTTAATCCAAAATTTATGTTATTTGTAGTTAATATGATTTCTATTCCCAATTTCTCTGAGCTACAGGTAATAAAGAACTAGCTATTTTGTAGTATAAGCAGGGAAATATCTGCCATATTTGGAATCAGAGGTTTGAATACTACTTTTGCTATATCCAATGTCTACAGCCATTAACATGGCAGTTCACTTCTCTGGAAGAATTTTTTTTCCTCATTTTTTGAACTAGATCAAGATTTTTAACCAGGGGTACATGAGCTTTTTAAAAGCATATTCTGATAATTTAATGTCATTATAATTTCTTCCTTTGTCATCTTCTGTATTTCATTTATGCGTTCTAATTATTTTAATACATGAAATGAGATGAATCTGAGAAGGGAGATTCCTAGGCTTCACTCGATAGCCAAATGAATCAATGATATCAAGAAAACAAATAATGCCTTGACTAAATAATCTCTCAGGTTTGTCTGGCTCTGAGGGAAGGAAGTAAAAGTTGCCATAAAAGTCTGTTCCACATGAGCATTCATTCATTCACCTGACCTTTTATTCTCTCAATTACTGCTTTAGTCTTTGCCTCTTGGCTCAATTCTGACTTTGTGTTCATCAAGTCTCAGGTAGAATTATTACTTCAGTTAAAAAATTGTTTGAATGGTTAAAAAATACCTCAAAGAATACAACCAATCCTCAAGTCTCAAGTAGAGTTATTACTTCAGTTCAAAAATTCTTTGATCTGTTGAAAAATATTTCAGAGAATACAACCAGTCACCAGAAAATATACATGGAGGATAATTCTGAACCTTAATGAAGCAATGGGAATACTCGGCATACGAGACTAAAAGAACAGGTAATAGAAGATATCCTCTTTGAAATTTAGTAGGGATTAAGAAATACAGTGAATTATGGAAAAGTGTTAAGGTGAGTGTTAAAAATGTCACTGGGGAATGTGATACAATATAAATATGTGTATTCATATTCATTTCTGGCATATTTAATTTTTTATCCTTTATTGATAATTAATTTCTTACTTCAAATTTCAAAATTAGTTTCTATCCTTTTTTGCAGTAATTAACTATGGTAGAACATGGAGGGGGAGCTCTGAGTCCCCTGCTTTTTGTACTATCATGCCATGGTTTTCATGAGTCTTAAAATGAAAATATGTATTTCAGATATATATGTATATATGTTTAAATTTTTAGACACATATATAGAATGAGAGAAGTTATCCCAATTTACCCTTTTCCAACCCCCAGTTTTTACATTTGATTTTAGTGTTATGTGTATATACTTACACATGCATGCATATGCATGTATATGTTTGGTATGTATGTGTGTGTGTGTTCAGGATAATGAAAAACCATAAAGATACTAACTCCTGTTGGTGGGGAGAATGTTGACCAAAGTGACTTCCATTGTCCATGCCAGTTCCAGGAGAGGGCAATCACTTTCTCCTGTAACCCTGAGATACCTCCCTTTTTACCCATCTTTACTTGTATATTTTCTCTTTACCTCGAAACATTAAAAAACTTATTTGTAAGCTCTTAAATGACTCCAGTAAAATGTATTCAATCTTTTGGAAAAAAAAGCAAGAGCCAAAAACCTCTTTCAGCCTCATGTTCTGAGTATTCCTCAATGCATAGATTCATGACCTTGCAATCAGGAAGACTTGAATTCAAATGTATGCTGAGACACAATTTTTGTAAACCATGGAAAAGTCACTTAATTTTTTGCCTCAGTATGCTGGAGTTTCCTCAACTGTCAAATGAAGATGATAATAGAGACTATTTTACAGGGTTATTGAAAGTATCAAATAATCTATTTGTAAAGCATAATCCATGGTGCCTGGCACTTAGTAGGTGGTATATAAATGATGTTGATATTGATCCTGATGATGTCAGTGTTGATGTGAGGGTTTGTATTTTAATGAAGTCAGAAAGACTTGGGTTCTAGTTCTGACTCTATCACTAATAAATCATAAGTTTATGCTTCAAATTTCTTATTTGTAAAATAAAAAAGTTTAAAATTGATAAAACATTAAGGTTCTTTTCAGTTTTAACATTCTTTGAATTATGTTATTATATCTAGACCACCATATATATTCATATATATTACAAATCTTCTATCAGATGTTTACTCTATATCCTATTCCATTTATTCAAATTGATAGTTCCTCTCCTTCTTTCCTAACTAATTAACTTTATCCTGGTTGCCATCTTGTTTATAATGGCTGCTTTGGAGAATATTGAAGTTTGGCATCAGTCATCTAGCTTTAAAAATTATTATTTAGGGAAACTTGCATTAAATAGTTTAACCTACACAATGTCACATCTAAGAAATTCCATATCAATATCTGAACTTCAGTCTGATGATTAAAAGTTCTTTTATTTTCTTCCCAGAGTAGAAATCTTCTGTGACTCTCCATTCAAAATTGACTCGAGTTTTAGGACTTTGTTCTTCGATGTTTATTCTATTTATTGCTTTTTTTTTTCACCATGCATGGGCTACAGAATGAATCAATCTTCTGTGCTTTTTCTAAAGAAAAGGAAGATTGAGGTCATTCTGAATTAGACTAAGAAAAAAGGCACATTTAACTTAGAGGGCTACTTGTGAAAGTAATATAGATGCTAAATATTTAAATCAATTTATTCTAGGAAGAAGGCAAATTACTCAAGATTTAAGCACCATAGTTTAAAATTGCATTCCACAGCCTTTGAAGGACTCACTTGGCAATCGTACTCTTTAGAACAGATTAAGTATAACTGCTTCTCCCAGCCTAAAGGATTCAGACTTCTTTAATACAAATAAATGCTCATAGAATTATCCTGGATGGTTGTTTGTAAAATAATGATTGCTATGTATTCCTTTGATTGTTAGAGTCCTTCTGAAATCAAATTTTATCTCTAACATATATTATCTATGTGTGCATTCAAAATTTAGTTTTAATACTCCAGGAAGTAATAATGAGATGAATATCTGCCAACATTTCCCTACAACATGAAAGGCCCACCTTCTTCCATCCCTCCTTTAATTGATATTAGTTTTTTCTAAAATGAAAAAAAAAGGAATCAAGGATCTGCTTTTCCCTGCTTTTCAGTTTCTTACACACATACACACATACACACCCAAAGCATGGGGGAGATCCAGGTTCCTTCTCCTTTCCTTCAAAAGAAATTAGTTGTCCTCACCGGGTAAAAACTAATTATATCCAGTTCCTCTGGTTATCTAAGGGCATTAAAAAGTGCTCACATGCAGTGAGGGTTCATCATACTTGGCAGATGTGTGAAAACCATGAGATTTATCCTGTCTTTCTCCATAACCTAAATTTCTATAAGGAGAAAAATCAGACCTTTCCCAAAAAACTGAATTTCATTTTACCTTTGCTGCATATTCTTGCTATGTGAGAGTGAAGTAAACCTTCTTTTCTTAGCTCTTCAATGACTTTTTAAAACATTATAACAATTGACTCAGTTTTATTAAAGTTTTTATTTAATGAATTGATTTAGCATATTTTACCATGGTTACATGATTCATATCCTTTCCATCCCCTCCTCTCTCCACTGGTTTTACATATATAATTTATCAAAACCAATCATATCCCTATCAAACCATGTTTTTCTTCTGTGTTTCTCTTCTGAAAAGTTCTTTCTCTGGATGTGGCTAGTGTTCTTTCTCATAAGTCCCTCAGAATTGTCCTGGGTCATTGCATTGCTGCAAGTAGAGAAGTCCATTACATTTGATTTTGCCACAGTAACAACGTTCTCATTCTGCTCCTTTTGCTCTACATCAATTCCTGGAGGTCATTCCAGGTCATCATTCATTTCAGCACAATAATATTCCATCATGATCTGATATCACAATTTATTCAGCCATTCACCAATTGATGGACACCAGTCATTTTCCAGGTTTTTGTCACCACAAAGAGTGGGGCTGTGAATGTTTTTGTATATGTATTTTCCCTTATTATCTCTTTGGGGTACAAACCAAGCAGTGATATGGCTGGATAAAAGGATATGCATTCTTTTAAAGCCCTTCGGGCATAATTCCAAATTGCCTTTCAGAATGGTTGGATCAATTCACAACTCTACCAGGAACGCATTAGTGTCACAATTTTGCCACATCTCCTCCAACATTTATTACTTTCTATTGCTGTCAGATTGGACAATCTACTACGTGTGGATTGGTACTTTAGCATTGTTTTGACTTGAATTTCTTTAATTATGAAAGATTTAGAAAACTTTTTCATGTGCTTATTGATAGTTTTTCTTTCTTTATCTGAAAACTGCCTTTTCATGTACTTGCCCATTTATAAATTGGGGAATGGCACTCCTTATATAATTGGGAAATTAGATCTTTGTCAGAAGTTTTTGTTATAAAGATTTTTTTCTCAATTTGTTGCTTCCCTCCTAATTTTGGTTGCATTGGTTTTGTTTATACAAAAACCTTTTTAATTAATGTAATCAAATTATTCATTTTACATTTTGTAATGTTATTTGTCTCTTGCTTGGTTTTAAATTATTTCCTTTCACAGAGATCTGATATATAAACTATCCTAGATTTACCTAATTTCCTTCTTTATATTTACCATTCTGAATTTATCTTGGTATACAGTGTGAGATGTTGATCCAAAACTGATTTTCCCAGCAGTTTTTGTCAAATAGGGGTTTTGTCCCAAAAGTTGTAATCATTAGGTTTATTATACACTATGTTGCTGAGGTCCTTTACCCCAAGTCTTTTCCATTGATCCTTTCTTCTGTCTCTTAGCCAGTACCATATTGTTTTAAAGTAAATTTTAAGATTTCATACTGCTGGGCCCCCATCCTTCATATATTTTTTCCATTAGTTCCCTTGATATTCTCGATCTTTTCTTTTTCCAAATGAACTTTGTTATAATTTTCTCTAGTTCAATAAAAAAGATTATTTGTAGTTTGATAGTTATGGCACAGAATAATTAAATCACTTTGGGTAGATTGTCATTTTTATTATGTTAGCTCATCATACCCTTGAGCAATTAATGTTTTCCAAATTATTTAGATCTAATTGTAATTGTGTGGAAATTGTTTTTAATTGTGTTCATTTAATTCCAGTGTTTGTCCTGGCAAATAAATTCTTAAATATTTTATATTGTCTAGGGTGATTTTAAATGGGATTTCTCTTTTTAACTTTTGCTGCTGAGTTTCATTGGAAATATATAGAAATGCTCATGATTTATGTGAGTTCATTTTTTATCCTGCAACTTGCTACAGTTGTTAATTATTTCCACTAACTTTTTAGTTGATTTTCTAGGACTATTTAAGTAGACTATCATATCATCTGCAAAGTGTGATAGTTTATTCTCCACATTGCCTACTTAACACCTTCAATTTCTTTTTCTTCAATTACTATTGCTAGTGTTTCTAGAACAATATGAAATAATAGAGGTGATAATGGGCATCCTTGCTCCACTCCTGATCTTACTGTGAAGGCTTCTAATTCATCCTCATTGCAGATGATACTTGCTGATAGTTTTAATATATACTATTTATTATTTTTACAAAGGCTCATCTATTCTTATACTTTCTAGTGTTTTTAATAGGAATAGGTGTTGTATTTTGTCAAAGGCTTTTTTCTGCATCTATTGAGATAATCATGTGATTTCTGTTGGTTTGGTTATTGATATGGTCAATTATATGGAAGGTTTTCTGAATATTAAACCATCCTTTCATTTCTGGTATAAATCCCAACTAATCAAAGTGAATACCCCTCATGATATCTTGCTGATGTTTTTTTGCTAGTATTCTGTTTAAGATTTTTGCATCTATGTTCATTATGGAGATTGATCTGTAATTTCTTTTTCTGTTTTTAGTCTACCTGGCTTTGGAATCAGTACCATATTTGTATCATAAAAGGTATTTGGTAGAAATCCTTCTTTGTTTATTATGTCAAATAGTTTGTATAGTATTGGGAGTAGTTGCTCTTGAAATGTTGGATAAAATTCACTTGTGCTTTCATCTGGCCTTGGGAATTTTTTCTTAGGGAGTTCCTTGATGGCTTCTTCAATTTCTTTTACTGAGATGGGATTGTTTAAGTATTCTATTTCCTCTTTTGTTAGGCAATTTATATTTTTGTAAATATTCACCCATTTTACCTAAATTGTTATATATGTCATATAATTGGGCAAAATAGTTCTCAATAATTACTTAATTTTATTACTTAATATTTAATATTTCACTAATAATTAAATTATTACATTTAATTAATATTATATTTATAGTAAAATATACATATATAATTAATACGTTTTTATGATCAAGAATAATTAAAGTATCAAAATTAGTAATAACCTACTTAAATATTACTTAATAATTAATCATTACATTAATTTTCTCCTCATTCTTTTCATCTTTGATACTGTTAATTTGATTTTATTCTTTCTTTTTTATTAGATTAACTAGTACATTATTTATTTCATTTATTTTTTTCAAAGTACTGGCTCCTAGTCTTATTTGTTAGTTCAGTAGTTTTTTACTTTCAATTTTATTAATTGCTCCTTTGATTTTTATAATTTCTAATTTAATTTTTATCTAGGGATTTTTACTTTCTTCTCTTTCTAGTTTTTTTTAAGTTGCATGCCTAATCCATTAACCTCTTACCTTTATGATTTGTTGATATATGCAGTCAGAGATATTCATTTTCTCCTGAGTACTGCTTTGCCTGCAACCCATAGATTTTGATAAGTTATCTCCTTGTCATTCTCTTCAATTAAATCTGTAATTGTTTCTTTGATTTGTTCTTTGACCTAGCAGTTTTGAAGGATTAGATTATTTCATTCATAATTAATTTTAAATATACCTTTTAACAAGTCTTTATTTATTATGAATTTATTGCATTATAGTCTGAAAAAATGCATTTATTATTTCTGCTTTCCTACATTTGTTTGTAATGTTTTTATGCCATACTACATGGTCAATCTTTGTATTTGTGCCATGTGCTGCTGAAAAGAAAGTATATTCTTTTTATCCCTATTTATTTTTCTCCAGATATCTATTAGCTCTAATTTTTCTAACATTTCATTCACTTCTCTTACTGTTTTTCTTATTTATTTCTTAGTTAGATTTATCTAGTTCTGATAGAGGAAGGTTGACATCCCCCACTAGTATGGTTTTACTATCTATATTCTACTTAAGCTCCTTTAGTTTCTCCTTTAGAAATCTGAATGCGGTACCATTTGGTGCATATATGTTGAGTACTGATATTCACTATTTATGCTGCCTTTCATCAAAATGAAATTACCTTCCTCATCTCTTTTAATGACATCTACTTTTGCTTTAGTTTTGTCTGAGATCATAGTTGCTACTCTTTCCTTCTTTGTCTCAGTTGCAGCCCAGTAAATTCTGCTCCACCATCTTACTTTACTCTGCCTATGTCTACCTGCCTCAACTGTGTTTCTTGTAGACAGCATATGTAGAATTCTGGTTTTTATCCATTCTGCTATAAGCTTCCTTTTTATTGGTGAGTTCATTCCATTCACATTCACAGTCATGATTATTGTCTGTGTATTCTCCTCCATTTTGCCTTCTACCTTTGATTCTGCATTTTCTCTTATCCCTCTTACCCTCCCCTCCAACTTTTTGCTTTTAGTCAGTCTCCCCCCTTTTTCCTTCCTAATGTTACTTCTTTTCTCCCTCCCTTCCCTCTTATTTATTCTGCCCTTAATATAGTGCTTCTTAAATGACTCCCCCAACCTCTCCCTCTCTTGTATTGTTCCCCTCCCCACCAGGCTGTTTATTACCCTTCTACTTCTCTAACAGGTACAAAACAATTCTCTGCCCAAGTGAATCTGATTGTCCTTCCTTCTCTGAGTCAATTTCAGTGCATGTAAGATTTAAGTTTTATCTTTTGCCAAAATCTTTCATGCTTCCATTTTATTGTTCTTCTCCCCCTCCTTCATGTGCTTTTTTATGAAATATATTTACTTCATTTCATCTCTTTTCCCATTTCTCTCAGTATTATCCTCTTTTTTCCTCATTTTTAAAATTATTTTTGATATATCATCATATACAGTTTGTCACTGTTCCCTATAACTATACTTCTAGCTACCTTAAATATAATAGTAATTTTTAAGAATTACGATTTTTTAGAAATTCTTTTCTAATAGGAATGCAAATCATTTGAACTTATTGGGTCCATTAAAATGTATTATCCCCCTTTCTTTAATTACCTATGGTAATTCTCTTGAGTTCTGTGTTTGGTCATCAAATTTTCTGTTTAAGTCAAGTCTTTTCTTTAGGAATAATTGGAAGTCTTCTATTTTATTAAATGACTATATATTCCACTGAAAAAATATAGTAATTTTTTTCTAGGTAGTTGATTCTTGGTTGTAGATCCAGTTTCCTTGGTTTCTGGAATATCATATTCTATGCCTTCTAGTTCTTTAGTGTGGATGCAGCCAGGTACTGTGTAGTCCTGACTGTGGCTTGATGATAGATGAATGATTTCTTTTTAGCAGCTTGCAGTTTCTTTTCCTTGGGCTGGAACTTATTGAACTTGGCTCTGACATTCCTGGGTGTTGTCAGTTGGGTATTTAATGCATTGGGTGATCTGTAGATTCTTTTAATCTCTATTTTACCTACTCATTCAAGAATATCAGGACAGTTTTCTTGGATAATTTCCTGCTGAATAACGTCCAGGCTTTTTCTTTTGTCATGATTTTCTCCTAGTCCAATAATTCTTAAATTGTCTCTCCTGGATCTGTTCTCCAGGTCTGTTGTTTTATCAAAGAGGTGTTTCATATTTTCCTCGATTTTTTCATTCTTTTGATTTTTTATTGACTTGCTACCTTATGAAGTAATTTGTTTCTAATTGTTTAATTCTAATTTTTAAAGACTGAAATTAACTAAACCCTGTTAAGGGGCATTTGTAGTATAGAGAGAGGGGTCATATAGTTTTTTCTAGCTTTGGCTGATCAGACAACCTCCTTCCACGGGAGACCCTAATCAACTGTCTTTTCCTCAAGATTCCAAACTCCTAACTGCTTTTTGGAACTCAACCAAAGCTAGAAAAAACTATATGACCCCTCTCTCTATACTACAAGACTGAACTTTATCCCTGGTTTTTTGATCCTCCGTTTCTTTCTGATCTATTTTTCTTTGTAGCTCATCTTTCACTTTCTTTGCCTCGCTTTCAAGCTGGACAATTCTGGCCTTTACAATACTGTTTTCTTGTTTAAGTTCATGTGCCTCTTTTTCCATATGACCTATTTTGCTTTTTAAGTACTTTTCCCAATTTTTTCAGCCATTCTTAATTGTTTTTTGAATTGTGTTTTGAGGTCTTCCAAAACCTGATTCCAATTTGCTGGAGTTCCTGAATTTTGCTTGTTGTTCCTCAGTCCTCCTTTGTTCTATTTGTTTTTATAGAATAGAAGCTGTTGATTGTAATTTCTTTTTTTTTCTTTTTCTGTTGTTTACTCATATTTTTTTTCCTTTCTTCCCCTTCATTGACTGTATTCTTGCTTCTCTGTTTATTTGCTGAATCTTGGGGTTTCAGCTATTCTGTCTTGAAGGGGCTTCTCTGCTCTGCTGACTAACTGGATCAGGCTAATACAGCTGGCCTGTTGTATTAATGCCCTAAGCCAAATCTTCCCCAGCTGTCAGCAGAAACCTAAGGTGTGGAGGCGGAAGGTAGTTAGTTTCATCCTCCTCTCTTCCATTTTGCTAATCTCATAAATGATTTGTAGAAACACCTGTTATTTATTTTACTCATATGCACACTTTGCTTAAGCTACTCATGCAACCTTCCACCTATTCTCCTAATTCTGCCTTCCTCAACCTGGTTTTTTATACTTTAAAAATGCTACCTATCTTTCAAAATCTAGCTGATTTCCCTCTATAAAGTTGAAGCATTCCAAGACTGCTATTGCTGACATTGGGCCAAAATCCTTCTTTACTTAGCCTCTACTAACCAATTTAATGCTTATATATAATATGGCTAATATTGTTCTATTTTTTGTATGTATTAATCTTGTGTTCCTAATTAGATTCAAATTCTTATTTACATAATGATCTATGTCTTATCTTTCCTTTTTACCAAGTAGCCCATAGCAAAACCTTTAGTAAATAGATATAACTAAATAAATCTTGAGAGCAGAAAGTTGAATTTATATCTATGAATCTATATATGCACACAATATATGGTGTGTATAGGGGATCTATATAGCTATATGAATATAAAGTTTGATAAAGACTGATAGAAAAATACATAGAGAGATACATTGTATTTTATATGGAATAAAAATTCCTTCAGAAAAGGAAACTTTTGTTTTGTTTGTAAACACTAAAATTTAACTCAGTGAAAGTGTAACAGTTTGAATAGAAGAAATAAGTAGAAACATGATGGAAAGGCATAAAATAGTATAATATTACGTCATTTTGGGAAACATTTTAAGGCAAGGTAGGGAATAGAGAAAAGTATGGCCCCCATTCACCTTCTTTAATGTGACATATTTACCTCCTATGGCCATTAAAGTCAATGGCACCAAAACAGTAAATATGTTTAGTTTACTAATGGAATTGATTATTTCAATAGTTCAGGTTCATTGGTGTTATATTACATTCAGTGCTCAATATGTGTAGATCTTTTGGCATCTATTTGGAGTTCAGAAAATTGGCTATTAGAGCTGAAAATGTCCAATTTCCATGAAAGATGAGTCCCTATAGCCTTTGCTTAGTTGAGTTTCAGATAATTTTCAAGCGATGAGGATTGTTACTTAAATCTTGTTAAGGTACAAAGTGAAGTAATTTAAAATAGTTTCTTTTCTTTAAGGATCTCACTATTCTTCCCAATAAATTATCTCAATTAAGCTTGCAGTGTGTATGTGAAGAATGAAGTGAAATATTTATTTAGAACACATGCACACGCACACACACATATATATATTTTTTATTTTTAAAAAGATTTATTCTTAACTATTATTATGAACCAGGTAAAACAGCTTTTCTCTTCAAGAAAGGCAGCAGAAGATTATAGTGAAGGGGTAAATCCTTTGTTCTTACATGTGGTTTCTCTGATTTTACTGGCTGCACAATTACTACAAACGAACTATAACAATGCTTTCTGTATATTCTCATTTTGAGGGAGGGTGTTTCTTTCTATTTATTTGACACATCTCGATTTGCCTGGTGTGGGGAATGTTCTCTGCCAATGCAGATTGGCAACTCCTAGACTGTGTTAGCTGCTTGAAAAATGGAAAAGTTAAAATACATGCACAAGGTTATATAATTATTGAACACAACACTGGATTCTAGATTTCCTGACACTGAGGGGTGATTTTGATATAGTATAGCAACTTTCCTCTCCTCAATTAGGTAAATTCAAAATATAGATTCCTATGAATGAATGAAGAGAGATGATCAGAAGCATTCAAAACTGACCATTTCTAAGCTGTGAAATATGATGGTTCCTTAGCTTGGTAAGTATTTGGTAAACATGCTATCTCTAGGCCTTGGTTTACTCATCTGTAAAATTCAGGGTTTGGCTAAATGGACTCTAATTTCCTTTCCAGCTCTTAATCTCTCATCCTTTGGTGTGTCAAAAGTAATCAGTAAGGGGGGCAGCTGGGTAGCTGGATTGAGAGCCAGGCCTAGAGACGGGAGGTCCTAAGTTCAAATCTGGCCTCAGACACTTCCCAGCTGTGTGACCCTGGGCAAGTCACTTGACCCCCATTGCCTACCCTTACCAATCTTCCACCTATGAGCCAATACACAGGAGTTAAGGGTTAAAAAAACTTAAAAAAAGTAATCAGTAATTTAATTACTATAATATATAGATATAGTCAGTAGTCAAATAGTTAGGAATTTAATACCTATATTATATACATATTATTGCATGACATAGCATATATTACTAATGTGTAATAGAATATATAAACAAGATGAAGTGATACTTGTTTCACTACTCAGAAACATGAGTACTGTTCTTAGTTGTGTCATTATTATTGTGCTTTTCTCACATAAACCTATTTGGGTATCCCTTGCACAGAAAACATTTGAAGGGATTGAGGAAAGAAGAAAGATTGAGAGCAGAATTGAGAGAAATGATACCAATGGTATTCAGTCATGAAGATTTGCTTCTTCCAGGGAATCCTGTCACTAATATTGTCTTATGTAAAATTATAGTAGAAGCACAGCAGAAAGTGTTCCAGAAATCATTATAGAAAACCTACAGTTGCAAGCAGAAGAATAATGATAAGCTTGAACTCTTCAGAAGGGAAGCCCACAAGTTCAGTCATGCTAACTGAAAAACACAAACATACTCCATTAGTATTCAAGATGAGACTGTGTAGAGGCACTTCTGTGGGATCTATTCATCATTTAGCAGCAGTAGAAATATGTATGAAACAGGAAAATAGAAAATGCAGAAAGAGCAACATCTTCTACAAATGAATAGAATAAGCTTTCATGAAATAATTCCTTTCTTAGGAAAGTAGTTCTCCTTGATGCCAACACCAAGGAGAATCCTATCATGTCACAATTCAGCATCCTAAAAGTGCCTCCTGAGGTAAAATTTGAGGAAATAATGAATCATAGTTATACAGCACTTGACTTGAGCCTCGGTTGTTTTTTTTTTTTCATTTGTAAATTGAGGCATTTGGACTAAATGGTCCCAGAGGTTTCTTCTGGATTGAAATCTATGCTCCAATGATTACAGGAAATGTTTTTCTCCCAACCTTCCTAAGAAGTGAGTGTAGTTACCTTCTGCATTTCAAAAACAAAACTATGGGACTGGCAGCCTAAGTGATACACACACAGCTAATAATCGGCAACCAAGGGCTTTAAATCCAAGTTCATTAATATATTCACTATAACTTAAACTCTTTTCAAATCAAAACAACAGAGGTCAAGGAAGAGGTTAAGGGAAAAAGGAGTTTTTTAGAAACTTGAGTAATGTCCTAAAACATTTTTTTTCTTTCTTTAAGACTTTTGTTAAGAATGATAGATTAAGAGCAAAAAGGTTCATCAGAAACAATTTAGATCTACCCTGGTATGCTACAGATGATGAAACTGTGGCCTAAATACATTTAAGTGTCTTGGTTAAATTAACTGATTATTTATCAAACCAGTTCCTCACATATACTTGTGATAAGATTGAAATTTGTCTTTTGACTCCAGTCATGAGTTACTGAGTTTAAATTTCTATCTGTATCTATACATTCTTAGATACCTTATTTAAATATGCTGGACCTCAGTTTCATCTGTATAATGAAGAGATTAAATTGAAAAGCTCTTAATATCTTTTCCCACTCAAAATTGCTAATACAATGATTTCAAGGCCCACGTATTCCCACCATACCATACTACCTCACCTTCTATCAATAGGAATCAAGTCGACTGTATGCACAATACTTCCTACGTACAGTTGATTGTTCTCACTAGCAGAAGAATTTACAGACTAGATATTCTAATATATAATTTCTCTGTCTTTTCAAAGGATTCCTTAACTTTGTTAATAATAATAAAATTAATAAAAAAATAATGAGGAGGAGGAAGCTGAGAAGGATAAAGGATAGATGTTTGACTTGTGATTTAATTAGAATCTTCCCTTACTTATGCAAATTGGCACCTTCTTGGCTAATTACATATATTCCTAAGAAAGCTCCTCAGACCACTGAGAGCTTGAGAGACTTACTCAGGATGGTACAGTAAGTTGAGGTTGGAGGCAGGATTGTAATTGAAGCAATCCTACCTTGGACAGTTCTCTAACAACAACAGCTCTTGTACAGTGCTTTAAAATTGCAAAGCATTTTTTTAAAAATGGTAGCAGTTTTGATGTGCGTTATTCAGCAAAGCAAATTCTGTTATTTTATCCCCATTTTACAGATGCAGAAAGTTAAAATGAGTGTGGTTTAGTGATTTGCTCAGTCACATACCTGAGTTTGAACCAGTGTTAGCCTCAACTGTGTTTCTCATATATAACACATAGTAGGATTTTTAATCCACTCTGCTATCCACTTCTATTTAATGGGTGAGTTCATCCCATTCACATTTAATTTCCCAAATATATAAGAAACTATGTCGGATTTATAAAAAATTAAGCCATTCCCCAATTGACAAATTAGTATTCAAACTCAGATCTTTCCAACTCCAAATGCTGTACTGAATTTCCTATGCCAGGTAACTACCTCTCTGCCATGCCTGCTCAGTTACATTCAGAGAGTCTTGTAATGTGTATGAAATATTTTGTACATTATTTCTAATTATCAAAATAACTCTGTCAGGTAGGTATTATTATCATCTTTATTCTCCAGATGAGAAAACTGTGACTAAGAGAAATTGCTAGGTGACAAAGTCAATCAAGTGCCGGCTCTGGACTCAGGAAAACTTGATTTCAAGTAAGAAATCAAGACACTTACTAACTGGGTGACTCTGAGCTAATAACAACCTCTATCTATCTCATTTTCCTCACCTATAAAAAGAGAGCAATAATAGCTCAGAAGGTTGTGTTTAGGATGATTTGCGAATCACTTAGAATAGTGTCTGACATCCAGTACATGACAGTAAGCACTTACATAACTTTCCCTGGATAAAACTTCCCTATATGAACACATGCTATATAATCATGGCATGATTTGAACTCCTACCAGAATTCACTATTTTGTTTTATATTCAATTGAACAAATATGTATCTGTAGTGGGAATGTTATGGTGGATTTTTAATTAAGAAAGGTATCATATACAAGTATAGTATGTTTCTTTATGGTAGGGATGGAAATGTATGCTCAAATGAGTATAACTGAGGATTGAATATGATTAAAGCCAAAAATCCCCAGAAAAAGGTCTACATGAAATCTGAGTAGGATTCGTCACTGGGGAAATGACACCTGAGATGTTCCTTAAAGGAAAAGCAGGTAGTCAGTCAGTAGAGATATGGAAGAGAATCTTTCAAGGCATAAAGATAAACTGTGCTTATGTATATAAGCAAGAGCAACAAGATAAGCTTAGGAAATAGCTTATAATAAAATTTGATTTTAGATAGAATGAAAAAGAGAAAACATAGTGATATCAAAGCACATTAGATAATCATTCAGTTGTTTCAAATTTTTCCGACTTCATTTGGAATTTTCTTGGCAAAAATATGAGAGTGGTTTGCTATTTTATAAATAAAGAAACTGAGGCAAATAGGATTAAATGACTTGCCCGAGCTTATACAGCAAATAAATGGCTGAGGCTGACTTTGAACTCAGGTTGTCCTTACTACAGGCCCAGTATTCTATCTATTGTATCCCCTAGTTGCCAGCAGATTAGGTAGTTTGCAGTCAGATTGTCTACAAATGCTTATCTGTCAAGGTAATGACTCTGAATTTTATTCTATAGCTACTGTGGCTTCCATAAAGCCCTATTCTGACCCCTTGTCATGGCATGGAGATGATTATAATAATTCCATCCCAACGTTAAATACTGTAAAGTAATTGCCATAGCAAAGAGAACAAAAGAGCCCAGAAAGTGTACATGCATACATGAAAATGAGGCAAAGAACATGATTAGAATTAATCAAATTATAGGGTGGGTAATCTGGCATTAAGATGATGCTTAGAGTTCATGTTTAATGAATAGCTATTTTTAAATTTTTCATAAAATAATTTTTATAATTAGTTACCAAAAATAAAAATTCCAAAGAAAAAGGTAATATAAAAAGAACGTCTCTTTTATAATTTAAAAAATGCTAACTTCTTATATACAAATAAGGTTTTCAAGCACAAGTTGACAGACATAGTTCAGAGTGAGAGTTAGAATTTTATAGTAGATACAGAGCTACCCTGATGGTAAGGAATATTCTGCCACTAATATAGTTGGATTATGCCATTTAAATTCTCAGTGTTCCCAGGCAGCTATAGAAAACAGATGTTATTTGGACTTGGTAAAAGGAATTCCTCTTTTGAACTCCCCTACACTAATGAAATAGGAAGCTGTACCTCTATGCTCCCCCAAATTAAAAAACAAATCTTATTCAATAGGATAGGTTGGGATGAGAAAAGTGTTTACTTACTGACAACTTGGTATTACCCAACTAAATTATATTGATTAATACTCTATTTTTGGAGAGGACTAAAGAAGGCAATCACTTAAGGTGTGCAATGGGCATAGAATCAGGTGTTCATCTTCATTATTTCAAATCTTGTCTCAGACACTAGCTGTGTGACTCTGGGCAAGTCACTTTACCCTGTTTCTCATTTGTAAAATGTGCTAGAGAAGAAAATGTTAAACCATTCCATTATCTTTGCCAAGTAAAGCTCAAAAATGAGGTAACAGAGTAGATTTCAACTGAAGAGACTGAATGACAACAACAAAAAGGGGAAAATTCAACCAGAGAGCACTTAACCTATGAAACCAACTTTTCCCCATTATCTGTGTTTAACTGCCATAATAAATCAGGGGGAAGGAAACGTGTTGGGAGGATGGCGAATTGCTTTTAGAGAGGGTCAATTGCCAATGCTTCACACCCTGAAAACTGCTTACAGCCTTCACTGCCTAGACTGGTGGTTTTGGCCTTTTGTAGATACAGCTCGAGAAATACTTTCCTCGTATTGTTGTGTGGATATATGGTATATTCATTATTTATTGCATCATCTCATCTTTTTTCATAAATATTTTACTGTTAAAATGGAATGGGTTGTTTGTTCAGGCTGATGGTGTGCTGATAGAGTTCTAACAAGAACATATTAAAGCCTTGTTCCATCTCTCCTGCCCCACAAACTCATATTTCATGACCCTCAAAGCTAAGATCTTTGAGTGAATCAGAAATTTAAAGAATATAAATAACCAGATCAGTGTAAAAGGATTATACCTGATAATGATCTGGGTTAGGTGGTCAAACTATGGAATCCCATAATATCTAACAAAGATTTACACCACAGAAAGACAAGACTTTTGCCTAGCTCTATGAAAAGAATGATTGGTTGTCAGAAGACCTGTGATCATTCTAGTGTTTGGCCACTTATCCTCTGTGGGACCTGGTATGTTTCCCCTCCCTAATGCATATTTCTTCATCAGTTATCAAATAAGGGGAATGGAGTAGAAACCTCTCAGATCCCTCCTCCCTGCTATCGTCCCTGGATTTCTATCATACAGGAAAGAGAAAAGCTACTTTACTGATATCAACAAGTACACAAAGGAATAATCTGCTTATTCTTTTCAGTCTGCTCTCAAAACCAACCTACAAAAAGCAGAGAAACCAATGTGCCTTTATCATAAATTTAAACTGACAGAGAAGTCAAAAGAGCTGCCTTTTTTCCTTGCCTTTCTGTTGTTGGCAAAATTCCTGTGAGGCATAGATCTAACTTTTTGTTACAAAAGAGAAGAAACAGTGAAAATCAGTACTTTACATAATGGCAGTGGTTACCACAAAGGTTTATTATTGTTGTTCAGTTGCGTCTGACTTTTTGTGACCCCAGGGACCCTAAGGTCCGTGAAGTTTTCCTGGCAAAGAAATTGGAATCACTAGACATTTTCTTCTTCAAGGGTTTCTTATGTGCTAAGATTCAAAGCTTTGACCCTTTAAAAAAAATCTTCAGAGCATCAGGGCTGTGGCTGGTGACAGGAACATACAAAGGGATGAATTATGGTGAAAACAAAAAGCATACTTGGTTTGAAAAATAAGGTTTTTGCACATAAAGAGTATAATATTTCTTCAAAAATGAATCAAGTAGTTTTAAGGTAAACAGCCAAACTAAGTTATTTAACAATTAAAAGAGTGCCAGTAATGGATGGTTCATAGATAGAGAAAGTTTGTATGGTGAGTCTCTCTTCCAGCTCTCCCCTGGGGCCAAATATACATTGGGAGACTTTAAGGGCATGTCACCGTGAAACTGGGTGACCTGCATGGTCATGCCACCCCACAGGAGTTGGGGGCAAAGCTTCCCTATAAAACAAGGTATGTCGTACCCCAATATGATTCCAAATAAGGACGGAATTCACATAAACCTCCCCCTGATCAGTTAATTTCACAGCTGATGTTGGAGGGTCTGGCTTCCAGATAGAGGCAGCCAGACCAAGCTGTGGTTCCCCTCTCCTTGTTGCCTCTCAAGAGCTCTGGAACACTATCTGAATATTGAATGACTTTTATTATTCACAATTCAGAGACTGGGGAAAGGGGTGAATGGCAAAGGGATTTTAGGGTGCCCTCTATTTATATGAGGTCTGTCATTTAGGGGGAAGCTTCTTCCCCCATCCCTTCTCCTTCTGTTTTTATTTCTATCCTTTCTGTTATTATTTTTTCTACAATTGTAAGTTTTGACTGAAAGGGAGTCTCTCAGCAAGGTTGGGTAATAGGAGAAGGAGACTAAGAGATTGCTTACAAAATGGAGTCCAAAAACTCATCAAACTCTATGGTTCAAGTCTTGGGTGAGATACAATTGAATGGCTTTGATCAGGGAATCAGTTTCATTTTCCAAAAGAAAGATCCTCAGTAAGCCTTTAGGACTGGATCCAAGCTGGGATGTCCTCCTCCCCTCTCCTCCCAGTCCTCCACCCAAACCCCTTCCTTCCTTCTTCCAAGTCCCTTTCCCAGAATTCCCTTAGGTCTCAACTGTCTATAACTGTCAGCAACTGCCTTCTCTGGCTCCTTTGTCCAATCCCCCTTACACAAATCCCATCCTTACAGTTACTATGAATTCACTGAGTTCAATTAATCAGGTTTTTATGACATTCTCATAAGTGGTAGAGAAGAAATACTTTATAAGAGAACAGCATGACCATTCTACCATTCTAACCAAATTAATTTACTTATTTAGTGCCATACCTCTCAAACTACTAAGAAACTTTTTTACAGTAATAGAAAAAACTGTAACAAAGTTCATTTGGAAGAACAAAAGATCAAGCATATCAAGGGAAATAATGAAAAAAATATGAAGGAAGGTGGCCTAGCAGTACCAGGTATTAAACTATACTATAAATCAGTGTTCGTCAAAATAATATGGTACTGGCAAAGAGACAGAAAGGAGGATCAGTGGAATAGACTTGGGGTAAGTGATGTCAGCAAGACAGTCTATGATAAACCAAAATAGCCCAACTTTTGGAACAAAAATCCACTATTTGACAAAAACTGCTGGGAAAATTGGAAAACAATATGGAAGATATTAGGTTTAGATCAACATCTCACATTCTACACCAAGATAAATTCAGAATGGGTGAGTGACTTGAATATAAAGTAGGAAACTATAAGAAAATTAGACGAATACAGAATAGTATACTTGTCAGATCTCTGGGAAAGGAAAGAATTTAAAACCAAGCAAGAGTTAGAAAAAATTACAAAATATAAAATAAATAATTTGATTACATTAAGCTAAAAAGTTTTTGTACAAACAAAAACAATGCAACCAAAATCAGAAGGGAAACAACGAACTGGGAAGAAATCTTTATAACAAAAAAACTCTGACGGAGGTCTAATTACTCAAATATACAAGGAGCTAAATCAATTGTATAAAAAAATCAAGCCATTCCCAAATTGATAAATGGTCAAGGGACATGAATAGGCAATTTTCAGATAAAGAAATCAAAACTATCAATAAGCACAGGAAAAAGTGTTCTAAATCTCTAATAATTAGAGAAATGCAAATCAAAACAACTCTGAGGTATCACTTCACACCTAGCAGATTGGCTAAAATGAAAGAAAGGGAGAGTAATGAATGTTGGAAGGGATGTGGTAAAATTGGGACATTAATGCAGTACTGGTGGAGTTGTAAACTGATCCAACCATTCTTGATGGCAATTTGGAACTATGCCCAAAGAGCGATAAAAGACTGCCTGCCCTTTGATCCAGCCATAGCATTGCTGGGTTTGTACCCCAAGGAGGTCATAAGGAAAAAGACGTGTACAAAAATATTTATAGCTGCGCTCTTTGTAGTGGGAAAAAACTGGAAAGCGAGGGTATGCCCTTCAATTGAGGAATGGCTGAACAAATTGTGGTATATGTTGGTGATGGAATACTATTGTGCTCAAAGGAATAAAGAACTGGAGGAATTCCATGTGAACTGGAATTACCTCCAGGAATTGATGCACAGTGGAAGGAGCAGAACCAGGAGAACATTGTATACAGACACTGATATACTGTGGTAAAATCGAATGTTATAGACTTCTGTACTAGCAGCAACACAATGACCAAAGACAATTCTGAAGGATTTATGGAAAAGAAAGCTACCCACATTCAGAGGAAGGACTACAGGAGTGGAAACACAGAAGAAAAGCAACTGCTTGAACATGTGGGTTGATGAGGACATGATTTGGGATGTAGACTCTAAATGACCACCTTATTACAACTATCAATAATATGTAAATAGGTCTTGATCAATGACACATGATGAAAAAGTGAAAATGCGCATTGACTATGGGGGTCAGGGGTAGGATTTGGAGGGGAGAGAATAAGAACATGAATCATGTACCCATGGAAAACATTTTTCTAAAAAAATTTTTTGAAAAAAAGAGAACAGTGTTCTAATATGGAGTGAAGATTTGTATTTAAATTGGAAAGCAGACAGAACTCACTAATTAAAAGTTATTACTTGGGAGCAGCTGGGTAGCTCAGTGGATTGAGAGCCAGGCCTAGAGATGGGAGGTCCTAGATTCAAATCTGGCCTCAAACACTTCCCAGCTGTGTGACCCTGGGCAAGTCACTTGAACCCCATTGCCTACCCTTACCACTCTTCTGCCTTGGAGCCAATACACAGTATTGACTCCAAGACGGAAGGTAGGGTTTAAGAAAAAATGTTATTATTTGATTACTTCCTTGTCTTTCTACTCATAGAATAAAGCTTATTTGCTTTTTAAGAAATATGAATATTTAAGTATCATTTTAGCTCAAAGATGCCTATGGGAATTTGTGAGAATTGTGTGGTACTGATAGTTATAAAACTGTTTAGAGGGGCCAGCTAGGTGGCTCATTGGGTTCAGAACCAGCCCCAAAGATGGAAGATCCCTGTGTTCAAATCTTGCCTCAGACATTTCCTAGCTGTGTGACTTTGGATGAGTCTCTAACTAAACATTACCTAACCCCATGACACAGTATTGATCCTAAGATGGAAGGTAAGGTTTTTTAATTAAAAATAAAACTGTTTAGAACTTTTTCATCTCATGCTTTTTAAATGAAATGGATATAGCTAATGAGGCAGCTAGGTAGCACAGTAGATAAAGCACCAGTCCAGGAATCAGAAAGATTTGAGTTCAAATGTGACCTCAAATATTAACCAAAGAGTGACCCTAAACAAGTCACTAAATCATATTGGCCTCAGTTTTCTCATCTATAAAATAAACTAAAGAAGGACATGACAAACCTTTGGAGTATCTTTGCCAAGAAAACCCCAAATAGGATCATAAAGAGTCAGACACAATTAAAACTACTGAACAACAACAAAATTTCTGACACTTGAAAAGTGTAAAATAGTAGCTATTAATAGTTTTACTGTACTAAATTTCTTTTGTACAATTTTATCATAAAAAGCATTTATATGTGTATATATATCACATATTTGCATATATAAATACAAATATGTCACATATATGTATGTATAGGGAATATACCCAGTGTAGTACTTTCTTTACCAATAAATGTCATAATAGCCAATAACTAACATTTTTAAAAGGGCAGCTAGACTGATCTTCCTCAATTCTAATTTGGTCTCAGAAACTTACTAATTGTGTGGCTTTGGGCAAGTCATTTAATGCATTTTGTCTCAGTTTCCTCATCTGTAAAATGAGCTGGAGCAGGAAATGGTAAACCACAATAGTATTTTTGCCAACAAATCCCCAAACTGGGTCATTCAAAAGCCAGATAGTACTGAAAATGACTGAACAACATTTAAATAGCTCTTACTTTGAGCCAGGCACTGTGCTAAGCACTTTATAATTATTATCTCACTTGATCCTCACAACAACCCTGGAAGGTAGATTCTATGATTTTCTTCATTTTTATAGTTGAGGAAAATGAGGCAAAAAAGACATTAAATGACTTGCCCTGAGTTACATAGCTATTTTCAAGGCTGGATTTGAACTCAGGTCTTTCTGACTCCAGGTTCAGCGTTCTATCTCCTGGACTTCAGCTGCTTACATTGCATCTAATCTGTGTTTTATAACACAGTTATAGGGACGTGCCTAGAATACCAACGGATTAAAGAACTTGCAATAACATAATTATCAAGTCTGCATCAGAACGAGGAATAGAAACCAAGTCTCCCCTCCCTTCCAAGACCAGCTCTCTGTTCTATTCCTTAAATCTGCCTCTCCTGAAAACAGTAGACACATTAAATCTAAACAATTGCAGTGGAGGAGAAATTTTCTATATGCCCCGCAAAAATGGAATAAAAAACTGAGATCCTCATAAATCATGTTCATTCCATTCCATATAGCATATATACTCTAAGTGCATGTCTAGCTTTGATGTTAGATGAATTGTTTTTCTTGTATTGAAGTGCATTGTGGATGAGGTAATGTTGCTATAACAACTCTCCCATTTCTTCTTCTATATGTCAGATGAAAAGTTGAATTCATCTAAAGTTCTTACATTAAATTTATTGAGTCTTTGAAGTTCTACTTGTTTACTTCCCTGAACAATAAAAGTAAATAGTGATTGTAATATTTTAGCCTTCAATGACATTTTCCCCCTGGGTCTGCAAGTATATATAACTGTATATTCAGCTCCATTCTCCCTTTTGCTTTTGAGAGGGGACTCAATGTGGTAAACTGCTTGAAATCCTCTCTGACCATCTCCCCACCTTGGAGATACAGTTATTCGAAGTCTCTCCACTTGATTAGTGAGTCCCAAGTACAAATCACGACTTTACTAGCAGGCCAAATGATGCTAACTGTCCTTTTATCTCAACTCACTCTATACTTCCTCTATTAAATTTTAAGATCCTTAAAGGAAGAGCCTGTTCTGTGTTGTTTGATTGTAAGTGGATCCCTAGTTTAGCACACTGCTTGGCACTCAGTAAACTCTTAAAATATATGATCAACCATCTTGTCTGTCTCTCATTTATTCTGTCTCTCTCTCTTTGTATCTCCATCTCTGTTCCTCTGTTTTATTCTCTGAAAAAAAAATACCTTGTTTGCTTGTTAAGACTGTAATAGAGATAAACTTATACTTTTATCTCTGTCTCTATATCTCTGGCTTTCCTCTCCCTCAAAACATTTGCCTTCTAAATTAATTAATTGAATAAATTTTCAAAAAGAACATTTGCCTACTTGTTAATATCATATTAGAGACACTATTAAATAATTTTCCTTTAAAATAAATCCATTTTAGTGAAAGCACTAAGTTGCTTATCCATGTGTTCTCTATTATTTTTTCTTCTTTTAAGTTAAAATAGTTTTAAAAAATATGATGTCCATAAAAAGAGCATTGCAGAGGTAGACTTGGAGTGGTTCTAAGAAGATTAAAATATTAATATTGAGGCAGTGTGTGGATTTTCAGAATGAGGAGTTTAAGGATCTAAACACTCTTTAGAGGAAATGTGGGCAGAACACAGTCCTTCTAAAACTTAGTAAATTGTTCAGAGTTGTTTTGCCTGAAAAATATCCATCACCTTGTAAGCTCTCAGGTGATGCTCTGTGCTTAGTTAGGCTGACTCAGAGAGCAGACACACAGCTCAAAGCTGTTCTACAGTCACAATGTATTTAGCTTTGAAGAAACTTATGCTCCACTGCCATAATTTTCAAGAACCCATTTTCGTGACTTTTCTATGATGAGGCATTGATTTAATACTTGTATATAATGGAGCACTGTGCAAGGTATTGGAGATAGTTATTGCTTTTTAAAACTACAATGTCTATCATCAAAGGACTTATCTTCTACAGGAAATTAGTTAAAACAAATAAATACAAAATACTTTAAATAGAATATAAACATTAATTGATATAGGGCAAAGAATGTGTTAGGGTACTAACATTTTAGAGTTAGGAAAGACCTCTTGCAAAAGGATGTACATAAGGTGTGAGCTTTTAATGAGGAAATTAATGAGGAAAAACTATGCATATTCCAAAGATGAAACAGAGGGTTGGTGAGTGTTCTAGAGATGTTTGGGCGTGCAAATCCATGGAGCAGAGAAGATGGGATGTCACAGAGAGTGAAAAACAACTTGTCTTGTCTTGCCGAAGCATAGAGAATTTGAGCCAGAGTACTATGTAACGAAGCACAGGATGGAATCAGACTGTGAAGGGTTTTTTAATTTATCCTAGAGGCAATACTGAACTATTTGTATTTTATTCTGGAGGCAATAGGGAGTCACTGAAGCAGAAAGAAATACAAGGCATATATCAGCTGTCAGCTTTCTTCTCTAGACTGCCCCACAACCCACAAACCTCTCCTAACCACAGTCTTCCACACCAGCCTTCACAGAACTTACAACTAGTGCTACCCAGTGCAATGATTGCATCATGACAGTTCATTAGAGAAAATGCTTAATGGGAATTTGATTTGGAAGTCAACAGAGAAAAAGAATAGCTCTAGGTTTATTGATTTTATTTTCAAAAGTATACCACTTGTGATTAAAATGCTTCAAGTAAAAAAAAGTAGTAGAGTCAATGAAAATAATCTTCAGCTGTTCAAAGCAGCAGGTATTAAAATGTTAGTCATCCAGTCACCACTCAAAGAAAATCATAAAACTTAGAAGTAGTATTACCACTACCATGATCTTCATGAAACAATTATTCCTCCACTTGAAGATGATGGTGGTAGGTATTATCTAGGCCAATTTAAATAGTCCCTTGAACATTTGGGGTCTAAAGTCAACAGTTTGGGTGACATGGTCAGAAATTTCTAATCTGTAGGAAATGTCCTTATTTTTCCTTAGTGGAATTTGGGAACTATTACTATCACAAGATATGTTTGCAAATATCACTAACCAGATTCCTGGTAAGAAAAATGAAAATGTGAGAGTAATTGGTATTTAAGGCCACGTTTGATTCTAACAATTCTAACTAAATCAAAAACAATAAGATTCTAATAATCCTTGTCTGAATATATTTTCCTACCTAGGTGAAAATGATCACTAATTTATATAAGCCTTGTTCATTCAACATTTACAAAGTATAGAACGTTATACTTGGTTCTAGGATACATGCAAAGTGCTGGTAAGATATTGTCACACCTCTTGAATTTAAAAGAGATAAAAATGATGATTAAAATATATAATATATCAGATACATACAAAACAATAAAGCCTTCTAAGCTTGAAGATAAATATCATTAAATCAGCAAAAGTTTCAGAAAGAGCTTAACATTTGGTTTGGGTTCAATTAGACAAATCAGTCAATAACCACTTATTAAACACCTACTTTATATCAGGCTTTATGCTAAGTGGTAAAGATATAAAAAATACAAAAGACGGTGGGTTGTAAATAAAAACTGAAAATCAGATGATGAATTAGTAAATTGGAATATGTTCCAGATATAAAAAGCCCTCTCCTTGTCTCAAGTCTCTCCCCAATCCTATTCATCTACCATTCAGTTGCCAACATTATTTTTTCTTAAATGTAAGTGTGGCAATGTCGCCGGCCTATTTGTAAGATTCTTTGACTCTCTTATTAACTCCAGCATCAAACATGTATTCTTCCTGGAAAGGATACTTTCTAATTTCCCAGCCTTCATACACTACAATATCCTTAAGGCATGCAATTAGTGAGGTACAAGGACCTTGTTTTTATACCCCAGGCAAAACCAAACACTCCATTTCTAGCCTTCATGTCTTTGCACTGGTTATCTCCAATGCCTATAATTCTTTCCTTTCTCATTTCTCCTTTTTAATTTCTCTTAAGATTACACTTTAATTCTGTCCTTCTAAGGAGAACTTTTTTTCAGTCCTGCATTACATGCATGTATGCATGCATGTATGTATGTATGTATGTGTATATGTGTATGTTGTCATTCAGTCACTTCACTCATGTCTGACTCTTCATGACCTCATTTGTGGCTTTCTTGGCAAAGATACTGGAATGGTTTTCCATTTCCTCCTCTAGTTCATTATGTAGATGGGGAATTGGGGCAAATAAGATTAACTGAATTGCCCAAGGTCACACAGCGAGTAAGTGACTGAGGCAGAATTTGAAATCATGAAATTGAGTTTTTCTGATTCCAAGCTCAGTTCTCTACCCACACTGTGCCAGCAAACTACAGATAGATAGATAGACAGACAGACAGACAGATAGATAGACAGACAGATAGATTGATAGATAGATATACACATACGTAGATAGATAGTATATATAAATGATTGTGCTTCACAATAATTACAGATGTTGAGTGTGAATAACTGTGTATACATATAATCTCCATTAGTATATGAGCTCCTTGAGGGTAGAAACTTCTTTTTTTTTTAATCCCTAGAGCTTAACAAAGGGCCTGGAAAGATAGTAAGCATTTGTAATGTGTACTGATTGAGTAGAATCCATTGTAGTCCAGTTGAGGAATGTATAAAATGAAGTAATATTAGACAAACCAGAAAAAAAGTTACTATCTGGATTTTTTAAGTATTTTTAACACCAGAGTAATTTGAAATGTATTTGTCAGGCAAAAGAGAGTGTCATCAAATATTCATTTTTAAGCTGAGCAGTGACATGAACTGATTGTATTGTTTCTGCATCATAAATCTGTATATCCCTTAAAATAAACTCTAAAAGCATAACTTTTACTTATATATTTATTTTTTATTTTTTCTTTCGGAATCAATGCAGCATTTTTGAAAAGGTCATGTTCTCTGTTTTAATTTTTCTTAATATTTTAAACATTAATACAATTTTAATAAAAATTGTCTGATATTTTGTGATCCATGTTTTCTCCATCTCTCTTCCCCAAAGATGGCAAGTAATGTGATTCAAGTTGTACATGTAACATTCACTTTAAATGAATCATAGTACAGTGATCTCATCAAAAAGTGTACAAACCATTGTACATTTGTAATAATACCTTCTCACTTTTCTATTTTTAATAAGCATAAATATATTTTCTTTCTATCCCACCATGCCCCATCAAAATAGAAAATAAACAAAAGAAATCGGTTTTATATCATTCATAATCAATCAAAAATAAATTCTTCCTATGGCTGTACATTAAAATACATATATCTAATTCTACACCTTTTATCCATTACCTTTTTGTAATGAACTATACATTTATCACTGGTCCTCTGAAATCATAAATGGTCACTATATTGATCATAATTAACAAAGACTTCAAATATACAGGTACAAATGAGTCATATCATTCAAAATAAATATAAAAGAGATGATATAATGGTTGATCTTTTGGAGAAATACTTAGGAAAATTTCTATTTTGATAGAGCATAAGAGCAGGCATTCTTTTTACTACTTGTTGCTAATGATATATCCTCGAGTCATCCTTTCACTTCTAATTGTCAGTAGTGATCATTTATTAATAAGTCTTTTCCATGTTGAAAATATTCAGAGGGATATGAAAGAAGAAAAAGACTATAGTTTTTTTCTTACAGTAGCAGTTGTCATCTGTTTTGTATAGGATTCCTTTAAGACCGTTATCTTTAAAATTATTACAACAGTCTGCACCAGCCAGAAATATATTACTATTTTACAGTGCTAAGATGTCAAAGATTTTAAAAAGTAAACATTTTGTAAAAACAAAACATTTTTCTATGCATAAAGTAGTACAAGAAGCAATCCCCTAGAGTTTCAGGAAAGAAGTTACGAAACAGCTGATGTATAATTTATTTATAAAACACAAATATTTAGTGATCATGAAATGGAAGTGTTCTTATGTTCTGAAGATTGTGTATCCTGGTTTTCTCCATATGTTTTACCTACCAATACTATACACTGTTTTCTTCTGCTAAATTCATAGTTTTGTCTTTGATATAAAAAAACTATTAAGCATAAACTGTTTACCACACACTGTATTTGATGATATTATTGTAGTTGGTCAAATGTTTTAGTTGCATCAAATTCTGTGATCCCATTTGCATACCTTTTGGCAGAGATAATGGAGTAGTTTTTGAATTTTCTTTTCCAGCTTATTTTACACATAAAGAACTTGAGGGAAACAGAGTGATTTTCCCAGGGTCACACAGCTAGTAAGTGTCTGAGGCTAGGAACACAGAAAGATGAATCTGCTTAATTCCAAGCCTAATGCTCTACCCTCTGCATCACCTAGATACCCCATATAATTGATGATGAAGGGTAATATGCATTTCAGGTGATAGCTTATCCCTTCCCATCGGAAGGATATGATTTAAAAGAAGGTTACAATACCAACATAGATAACTATCCATGATAAATGTACCTGGGAGGTGCAGAATAGAATGCATAGAAATGCAAAGAAAGCCATTACTATTTTAGTGGTTACCATGTAGATCATGAAGCCTGGGCATCTCAGTTTTATTTTTTATATAAAGCCAAAATTTGGCCAGGCCACTGGAGCTCTGGCTCTCTTAATAAATATCTTAACCAGTACCTACTCCCTTCCTGACATATTGTTAGTTTTAATTAATGATTGCCTAGAAAATATATTGAAACCACTGGATGAAAACACCCATAATATGCAAAGTATATTTATACAATTTTAATGATATTTTTCTTGCCTTCATTTTGAAAAGAGAATAGCATTTGCTGGAATGCTATAAAAGACTGAAGTCCTCTGTGAGAAACTTCTGCATAGTTGCTCTAATTCAAATTATTCATGCATGAGCAGGTGGCAGAGATTGTGATTGTATGCCATTATGATTATTCCCGATCTTTCAACTCTAACCAACACAACAAAAGGGAAATAGTAATAATAGCTCAAGGAATAACAGAGGTTTAAAAGTGGTAATTGGTAGCTCTTTTTGCTTATAGATAGATGCCATTGACAAGAATTTTACCATTTATAGTAAAACATCAGATACTTTAACTTTATGCTAAAGTTGTAGCAAGTCATAAAAGAATTTGCTTTAATATGGATCTCTTTGAAAATGTCTGGTAGGGAAATAATTTAAACTTAATTGCTTTACAGTACTCCCAAACTGTGTAATACCATATATAGTGTAACAGTCTTATAGCTGAGTTCTAAATACTTCAAGAAGAGAAGGGCAAGGAAGGAAGATGTTAGGTCAGGAAGATGACTGGATTTTTCTAATAAGTAATGTGAGGTAAGAGAAGAATAATACCAATTGGTAGAAAGCCTCAGTCTTAAACACATATTAATCAGCAAGCATTTGTTAAGTATCCCCAAGACGCTTTGCACTGTTCTCAGTCTGGAGGTTGAGACTATATTTAAAGTGGTGGTATTTTTATTCCATTATACTCAAACACAAACACACATCCATATACATACAGATATGCCTCAGGGGGCATAATAGAACTTCAAATTAGCTCACACCTTTGATTTTTGATTAATCATGGATATATTTATAATCACAGCTAGGTTTCTCTAAAAATGCTCTTTATATATGCTTTTAAAGCTCACTACTAAATTTTACATTTTCCCCTCGTTTGATACCTGGGGAAAAAAAAGGAAAGAAGTGACATCACATTAGGGATATATCCACAATGCATTTCAAGGTCTGGTGTCTTCAGTAATAGTGAAAAATAACCCCACATTTGGACTATAGTCCCTCCATGGCCACATCTCCAGAGATAAGTATCTTCCAGTTGAGTACACAGACACACTTCATTCTCAGTCCAATTCTATTCTTTGTTTCATTTACAAACTGGGACACTCTTCAAAAATGGAATAGAGTCAGTCTGACGAGGGAGGCACTTGTGTGGACAAGCAGTTGGAATGGCAACATGCCTATATAAATGTTTGCAAAAGCCAACTCATCCCCTTCCTGTTTTCCTTGGCTCCTTGCAACTTTCCTTGGTGTCATTGGATACAGCTCACTCATCATTGGCTAGCAGCAGATAGATTATTGACAGACCACTGAGTATCTCTGAATGTCTTGAAGCCCTCATATTTTAGCCTTCCTTCTTTCTAAACTGTGAGAGTAGCTGGGGGGAACTACTGGGACAACAAACAAGCAATTTCGCTTTGGCCAGTCGAGTTGCTAAAACATAACTTCTTTGCACTGTTCTAGGTGGGATGGTGATATAGGATAGAGCCTGATGGAGAGATGGCCCAAGGTCCTCTGATGAGCTGAGGGAAGGTGGGAAGCCTAGGTGAATCACCAAGTTGTGGTAGTGAACACCAGGTCCCACAAAGTATTTGAAACTTAGCTAAACTCCCAGCTCCCACACAGCGGTGCCCAGGAACAGGTGATCAAGTGAGAAGCTGTGAATTAGATCACGCAGCTTCTCTGCTTACTCATCCTGGCTTTAAGTTGATGGATAACACCTTAGACTAAGTGGATAATGCCAATGGCTATGATTTGACTTTCCTTGAGCAATCCCTTTCCCCAGATCCAAAGGATATGATCAATGATCCTTAGGACAATGATGACATTCATCTAAGTCAGCTTTAAGATTTAACTATAACAAACTTAGGGAAAGGAACAGGGTTGAAGGAAAGAGGTGTTAGGAAAGCTTCACTAAAATACCGATGATCAGGTTTGTCAATCAAAGGGTAATCAGGTTTGAGACTGTCTTTTGGAGAGGTTTCTGCTCTCTGTGGCACCCTGGCCAGGCCAGGCACCCTTGGCCTTAACGAGATTGATTGAGTATTGATGTTGTTCTTCATTGATGTTCAAATGATTAATATATAGCACAGCTTTGTCCAGAAGTTGAGGATGTGATAATTATTGGAACAGGATGCAGATAAACTAAGCAGATTTGGTTTGGCCTACCCACCCAACCAACCCAGGTCCCTTCTCAGGAATGAGAGAGCTTCTTGTTCAAATTTCTCCCTTTTATAGTCCTGGCAGTAACTGCTTTTGCCTTCTGGCTCATGGCATCTGGGTTAGTTCTAAATTCTAAAACTGTTGAGTGTCACTCATCCTGTTCTCCATTTTCCATAGCAAAATGATATTACAGCATCTAATACCAATAATCTAGTAAAATTTTGGTGGAAACCAAGGATTCAGAAGGAGTTATGGCAAACCATGTCCCAGATTAATCACAACCCTCGACAAGTTGGGCACAGAAGTATGAGCTGTTCTTTGTAATTGTGTATAACATTAATCTCCCCAGGCATCTAAGCAACACCCCTTTACTGTTTGAAAACATGTCAAGGTTATTATATCTTAGTCAAGAACCCAATCCCAAGGTTTCTTATAGAGGTTACAGTGTAGTCTGGAATGATTTCATTGTCTGCTAGTGAATACTGAGAAGTTATGGTAATACTAGTTTTACTTATGTAATTTCTAGAAAAGGGATTAGGAAAATGAAAAATCTTCATCTGCTTCCTTGCTTCTAATAATATCTAACCTGCTTGCTACAACTTTCGGAGCAAGTCCTAAGATAGTAATTTTAGAATTTTCCTTTCATATCAAACATAGCGCTAATGCCAGTATTATGATAAACCTACTAGAACAGCCTCAAAGAGCAACTGAAGAAAAAAATAACTATTGTCCCCCCTGAACTCCTTCCATTCAGGCTTGGACAAAATTGTAATAAAAAAACTAGCCCTTACCTCCCCACCGAGGTTAATGGACAACTTTTTTCTTTTTATTAGTTAAAACCTAATTAAGTAGTTGAAAGCAATGATAAAATAATAAAAATATATTACATGGCTTTTTTTGCATGTTGCTTCAAAAGCTTTTGCTCATTGTTAACACATCCTATTGATTTCTCCAGTTCTTAGACTCTTCCCTCCCTAAGCTGCTATGTATTTCTTTTTTATATTTGTATATGCTTATTAATGAATGGTTTCCCTCTCAAGAGAATATGAAGTTTCTCAGTGGCAGGATATTTTTTCTAATTTTTGTCTCTTTACCCCAAAACTTAACACAGTGGTTGAAACACAGAAGGCACAAATCATTGTTTCTGGAATAATTAAGAAAGAAAGCATAAATATTTATTAAGAACCTCCTCTATGATTGAAACTATGCTAATGTTTTACAAATCTTATCTCCTTTGGTACACACATCAACCATGTAAGTAGGTGTTAATATAAAAAATTTACAACTGAAGAAACTAAGACAGAGAGGTTATGTAACTTAACCAGACTCATACAGCTAGTTAGCATCTGAAGATGAATTTGAACTTTCATTTTCTCGATTTGAGCCCCAACACTCTCTCCGGTATGCTATGAAATTGCATTTCTAATTGGAGAAACAAAAACAAAAATGTGTTTCTTTGCTTGATTATGAGTATTTGTGATTGTGTGGGGCAATTAACACATTCTTTTTGAAAGATTTTTTTTTATTTTATCTCATAGTGATGTTATAGTAAAACTCATTATATACTTCACTAAGAGAATGAAAAAAAAATACATGTTATGGTCCACAACTGGAAATTGGCTTTAATGACCTGGGAAGCCTTAAAAATAAGGACATATCAATAATGCCTCAAAGCTGTTATGATTGATGATCAGGAAACTGTTTATTTAATACATAGCAGAACAACTTATTGGGTCCAATGATCCAGGTACAAGAAAGCCAAATTTTATTCAGAGATTAAAGAGCTGCAGAGTGCACTGTGACACAATATCTGTTGTCACTAACATGGTAATGATATACACATCAATGAGTCCCTGAGTAAACATTTGTACTGCAGTTAGTTGAGGATATGAAAGAGATGTTATGATATACAGTTTCAATGATGTATGCTGTATATTAATGAATCCCCAAACACTCATTGACAGGTAGTGTCTCATATGCTTTTGCTTAGATGATAATGGTTCCATTGGAGCTGTTATTCTCTCTGTTTGGGGGGGGACTGAAATATAATAAAATCTTTTACATTTCTGTGGGGATGTGTTTTTTAAAATTATTTATGTAGTATTTTATCTTTTCCTTTACTCTTAAGAAAATAATTGTTTAGAAAGAGAAATAAATTTTTTAATATAGCAGATATGTGTCATATTTTTCCATTCAGTGATGCAACAAGCCCTGCTATATATTTGAAATCTAAGAGATCTTTGACCCATTCTTCATTTCCACTACAGTGGAATAGTTTTGTCACTCAAGCATGCTTTATGCAGGCACAATTAAAGTTGTAATAAGGAATGTGAAAGCATTTACTTCTATTCATAAGGCTATCAACAACACTAACAGAGAAAATCTTTAAGATCAAATGAGATAATATTTATAATAAAAGTTAATATGAGTGCCAGGAAAATAGTAGGGACTACATAAATGCTAATTCCCTTTTCTCACCCCAAATTAGGAATTTATTATGTGCATAAAGTGATCCCAAAATAATAAAGATACATAAAGTGATAATGTGATCTCAAAGAAGGAACTTATATGAAAGCACTCTCCAAGTACTAGACTAGAATAGTAAATTTAGAAGTGACTTCAGAAATCACATAGTCCCACTCACCTTTGGCCAAGGATCTCCTTCATGATACCCCTGACAAATAACGACCTAATTCCTACTTAAATACTCCAGTGAATTGTATAACTTTTGAGGTAGTATAGTCTACTTAAGAGAAAACTTTATTATTAGGAAAACATTTTATTGATATTTTCCCTTTATATTCAATCAAAAATTGTCCATAATATCTACCCATTTATTCCAGGTCTGCCTTCTAGGACTAGACAAAACAAATCTAACCCTATTCTACATAATAATTCTTCAAATGTCAGGCACCTATCTTTATCTAGAGAAGAATTCTTTTTCATGCTGAGCATCTGTGGTACCATCAATTGATCTTCATATATTATTTATTGTCCTCTAAACAGAATTCAATCTGTTAATATCATTCTTAAAAGGTGATCCATATCGGCATGATCTGACCAACTCCACCACAATTGTAAAAAAAAAAAAAAAAAAAAGAAAACCCCTCATAACATATTACCAAATTTTAAATGCATTTGCCATATTTTAAAAGTCTCATTTTGAAGTAATTCTGGTATATGAATGATTTAATTGAAAGTATATTTAAATATGACAAATATGTACTAATATTTCATAGAAACCTGGAGAGCCTTATATGAATCAATGCAAAATGAAGAGGCGATGAAAAAAATATATGACCTATAAATAACAACTTTGAAAAAATAGCCATTGAAAAATTATAGGCATAATTCTTGAAAACAAACTATACATAACAGTTCATCATTTCTTGCAAAGGTTTTTTTCTTTTATAAATGTTTGTGTTTGATCATTAATTTTTTAATAAAGAATTTTTAAAGAGACAATTCCAATAGATTTAGTCATGAACAATTATAACTTGCATCTTGCAGGCCTCTCAAAAAAAGTGAAAAGGGAAATCATAGGACTATCTTCTATAGCTGAAATATTTTAAGTTTAAAAAATAATAATAATAGTCCATCTTTTCAGTCATGAAGAGATAACAAAGATCATCATAAGTTATTCTCTCCTGAGAAGCAAAGGTAGCAATAAAGGGTAATTGGTTGAATAACTATTAAAAAATTTGGATATCTTTAGATTTCCTTCTTATATGCTTAAATCTGATTTGTATGTTGCACTACATAAATGTCATTGTATTATTAATTAGGAAAAGATAACATGCCATCTCTCTAAAATGCCTACTAGTCTGTAGTAGTTAGTTGGATACTTTGGGATATTACATTAATTTCTCCTGGAAAAATATGGTATTCATCATCACTGCATGAAATTCTTAGTTCAACATGATAGCATTAGATGTCTCCATCCAGCCTAAACCACTCTGTTCCTTGCTGTGTTGATTGTACTTTAAAAAATTTCCATTAAAAATAGATCATTTGGTTATTAGAGTACTATGTTAGACCTATGCAGTATTATCAAATGCCATAAAAATTGCTTTTAAAGAGAAAAAAGAAACAACATAAAATTGAGTATTTAAGTCTAGTGTGATGGAGAAAGAAAACACCCAATGGGGTTGTGAAGAGTCAGGCATAACTAAACAATATGAGTATTGATTCTTGTGTTACTTGATTGAGGGGAATTAATTCTAAAAGCTTGTAAAATGCAAAAATGTAGTAATTCCAATGCCTTTCTTGAAATTAGAGAATGCATAGAGGACATAGTAAGTTAAAGGTCTGCAGGTATAATGGTTTTTGGAAAAAAGGAAATAACTGATAAAAATAATCATGAGTAATTCAGACATTACTATGTATTTTGACTTTTGAGTTAGGAGTGGGGAAGAAAAAATAATGTAGGAATGTAGAATGGAAGCTCTCTTGCAAAATATTGTATAGTCAAATTGAAGATATGAGAGAGAAGAAGAATAACTCTTTGTTAAGGAATTGTTGTCATCCTGTGATTTAATTTATTGCTGTCTATGAAGCCCTTCCCCATGACTCTGAGCATTCCAATTATGGAAAGACTACATTTCTAAAGAGAGGAGAATAATGTAGAGTTTAAAAGCCAAGGATATACTTCTATTCATTATGGATACTTGTGGTCTGGTAGTGCTTTACAAATAATCATGTAGCAAAACAATCCAAAGTTATTATTGAAAAAAAGTTAAAGGCTTAGATTTATATGCATTCTAGGTAAGTGATTTTGAATCTTTTCTTATCAAATGAGATAATATATGTAAAATGCCTTAAAAATCATACAGTGATATTGGTTGCTAGTATTATCCAAACAATATTTCTTTAATTAATAGATACAGATTCTATCCTTCTTTTGTAGTTTTAATTACATTTATGAGTTGACTTTAAAAGATAATGTTAGATAATATTACTATTCCTCCATTTAAATGCCTACTGTGATCTGTCACTGTCATGAAAGTAACATTGAGTTCTCAAAAGGTTTTGCTTCACTTCTGACAAGTCCTTCTAAGTTTGAAAGAATTCTAATTTTTGATCCACTGATGGGTTTTGTGTCTATCATTTGCTACTCCATTAAGTTAAATGTAGAGAAAAATTAACTACAAAGTAGGTTACCAAGGATGACATTTTTTTTCTTTCACAGAAGATTGGGAAAACTGAGACTTCATTAAGATTTTCATCACTTGACAAAAAGATAGTGAAGGAAATAATAGATATCCTTGAAATGTTAAAATATTTCACAGCAGTTTAATAGCCATTTATTTATTTATTTACACTATGTGTAAGTTACTAGAATGTAACTATTAGATTACTATGATATTACTAATGCCTAAGGATATGAGAGGCAATATGTAGTTTCAGATATTTAGTTTCAGAATAAGGAAGAAATATGTTCAAGTCTTATTTTGATATCTACTCACTGTGTAACCCAGAAAAATCAATGAATCTCTAGTTGCCCTAAACTAAACTAATTTGTGAATCAGGTTATAATTTGCATTTGTGGAAGGAGTTTCTTATTAGAGCCCTCTACACTGATGAAATCACAAGCCTTGTCATTTTTGTCATCATCATCACCATCATCATCATCATGGACCTCTATGGCATGTATAACAGTTTGAGATCAGGTCAAATGAAGCCATATGAAGACCATGCTAATCCATCAACTATCATAATAGAAAATTTTATAAAAGATAGAATACTAAATGTAACTTGACTTTTCAAAATTATCTCATGACATTTTATCCAGGTAACAAGGGATCACTGTCTTCTTCTTTGTAAAATGAGAATGCTTAAAAAATTGATATTTCTGAATAACAGGTTTACATTTTTGGAGAAATATTTCCAAAGTTATTTAATCATACACAATATCTTATCCAAAGCATACCCTTACCTTTGTAATATTTAAGCATAAAATTCTTTAAAAGTGTATAGATAGATAGATAGATAGATAGATAGATATAGATATAGATATATGTAAAATCAAAACCAGTTTGATTTAGAAATAAACTATTGGGGAATTATATTTTTTATCCTATGAAGATTAAATTATTCCTTTTTATAATAAATCATTACAGTTACTATGCCCCCTAGTCTATTAATATATAGTGAAGTTTCCTGATAACAATTTCCAGGGAATCAAATTTTAAAATGTTATATGGAGCAACATTGCTTCATAGATCTTATGCCAAAGCTTTAAAAATGAACATTGTATTAGAAAAAAATTATTACAAAGTTCATATGGAAGAACAAAATTCTAATTTCCACATATGTTCATTTGGGAATTTAAAGATTATTTCTGCTGTCACAAATTAAGATAATTTAGTGGATTAGGAAGTTTATACTTAATTTTATGGTGTCCAGTTATCTATTCTTATGTTGACTTGGTCATATATTTCCAAATGAATCTCTTTCCTATTTTTGATGGAAGAAGTATCTATTAGGTAGGGACAGCTCTTTGGAAACCTCTACAAGAGTAGTAACCTGCTTTCATTGAAATTATGTCATAAGAAAGGAGTTTCATTCCTTAATTTTTTCCATAATAACAGAAACAGAGATTGGCATATTGAAAAGGGATGAGAATGCCAAAGCTTCCTGATGCTGACTCCCTAGAAGCATAATCCATGAATAAAAGGAAAAAAGGTGGGATTAATATTACCAGTTACTGAACTAGATTCCAAGCCTGAGTATAAGCCAACTACAGGATCCCAGGACCCTAAAAATAGCAACAACATATCCACCCTTTGCAGTTCCAGGCACTGGCACCACCTCTCAATGTTATCCAGGAGTTCATAGGACTTGGCACTTTCTAGTTTGTACCATGATGAAGACTAGCCCCAGGAAAAATATCTCTCAGGGGGAAAAAAGCACAAAATGTCAGCAGCAGAGGAGATAGAACCAGTAGCCCTTGGAATTCCCAGTACCTGGACAAAAAAGAGTGGGAAAATAAGTAAGCAGTAAAAGAAACATCTAACCCTAGAAACTTTCTATGGAGATAAAGAGTGAAACACAGAGTCAGTAGGGAAATGTGAGATCCAAGCAACCATATGCAACACTTCAAAGAAAAATGGAAATTGGTCTCAAACACTGGAAGAACTGAAATGGGAATTTTGAAAATCAAATAATACAGGTTGAAGAAAAATGGGAATAAAAATTGGAGAAAGAAATAACAGTAATACAAAAAGGAAATAACATTTAAAAAGCAAAAAAGATCAACTGGAAAAAGAGGCACAAAAATCCAATAAAGAAAAGAGTACCAGGAAAAGTAGAATGGACCAAATGAAAAGGGAAGATCAAAGGATCATGGAATAAATTCACTTTTTAAAAATTATAATTGGGCAAATATAAGATAATGACTTCACAAGACTTTAAGAAATAATGAGACAAAATGAAAAAAATGAAAAGTAGAAGAAAATATGAAATCTCTCACTGGAAAAACAATCAACCTAGAAAATAGATCCAGGAGACACAATTTAACAATTTTTGGACTACCAGAACATCAGGATATCATATTACAAGAAATCACTGAAGAGAATTTCCCTGATATTCTTGAATAAGAGGGCAAAATAAAAATTGAAAAATACATAATCCTCAAGAGTCAAAAATTCAAAAATCCACAAAGGACAACCCTCAGAAATGATATAGTCAATTTTAAGAACTCACAGGTCAAGGAGAAAATACTATAAGCAGCTAGAAAGAAACGATATCATGAGCCCTGTCAGAATTACATAGGATCTGGCAACTTCCACATTGAACAACTGGAAGACATGGAATATGACATTCCAGAAGGCAAGGGGACTGGGTTTATAACCAAGTATAACCTATACATCAAAACTAATGATATTTTTTCCCAGAGGAAAGAGTGGTGATTTAATAAAATAGAAGATATACAAGCATTCCTGAAGAAAAGACCAGAATTAAACAGAAAATATGATGTCCAAATACAAAATTCAAGAGAAGCATAAAAAGTAAGAAAAATACAAAAATGTAAAGGCTTCAATAAGGTCAAATTATTCATATTCCTATGTGGAAAGATGATATCTATAACTCTTAAATTTTTATCAATATCATAATAGCTAGAAGAAGTATTAATAGACAGAGATTGAGGTTGTAAGCTGGTTAGGTTGATATATGAAAATTTCTAGGGCTGAAAAAGAAGATTACACTAAGAGATGAGAATAGAGAAATAAAATGGGATAAATTTTGCCACAAAAAGAGGCATGGGGATAGTAATTACAGTATTGGGGAGGATGAGGGTGGTTACAGGTAATACTTAAAACTTACTCTCATTCAAAGTGGCTCAGAGAGGTAAGAACAGCTAGTTCCATTAGAGTATAGAGTCCTATCTTACCCTGTAGAGAAGTGGCAGAATAAGAAAGAGGCTGGTGGGAAGGGTAGTAATATAAAGAAGTAAGAATTTGGCTGGTTTATTAAAAGACTGGTGAGAGTAATAGGAGAAGAATAAGAGTGGTAGTGGAAAGGAGAGTAATATAAGGGAGAGGGAAGAGAGGAATTATCATATGCAAAACACTGGTGTAGAGAGAAAGAATGAAAGAAAAAAGGGCAGGATTAAAAGAAGAATTCAAGATGAAGGGGAATACAAAGATAGAAATCATAACTATGAATGAAAATGGGATGAAATTACCCATAAGACAGAAGCAGAGAGCAGAGTGGATTAAAAACCAGGATCCTAATATATATTATTTATAAGAAACCTATTTGAGGTGGGTAGACACACACAGATTAAAAGTAAGGGGATGGAGGAGAATTAATTGGGCTTTAGCTGAGAAAAAATTCAAAACAAGATTAGCAATCATGATCTCAGACAAAGCTAAAGCAAAAATAGATCTGATTAAAAGAAATAAGGAAGGTAATTATATCTTAATAAAAGGTAAGATTAACAATGAAGTAATATCAGTACTTAACATACATAAGTCAAAAGGGTTAGCATCCAGATTTTACAGGAGAAACTAAAGGATCTTAAGGAGTAAATATACAGTAAAACTATACCTTTGGGGAACTTCCACTTTCAACTATCAGAACTAGATAAATAAAAAAAAATAAATAAGAAAGAAGTAAAGGAAGGGAAAGAAATTTTAGAAAAGTTAAATTTAATAGATATCTGGAGAAAAGTAAGTAGGGTTAAAAAGGAATATATCGGGGCAGCTGGGTAGCTCAGTGGAGTGAGAGTCAGGCCTAGAGACTGGAGGTCCTAGGTTCAAACCTGGCCTCAGCCACTTCCCAGCTGTGTGACCCTGGGCAAGTCACTTGACCCCCATTGCCCACCCTTACCAATCTTCCACCTATGAGACAATACACCGAAGTACAAGGATTTGAAAAAAAAAAGGAATATATCTTCTTTTCAGCAACACATGGTACATACACAAAAATTGACCATGTACTAGGGCACAAAAACTTCACAACCAATTTCAGAAAAGCAGAAATAATGAATGCAATGTTTTCAGATGATAATACAATAAATATTATAATCAATAAGGCTTCATCAAAAGGCAAATTAAAAAATAAATAGAAACTAATTAATCTAATTCTCCAAAATGGGTGGGTTAAAACATAAGTTACAGAAACAATCTCTAATATTACTTAAAGGAATGCCAATGAGGAAACAACATATCAAAATTTATGGCAAAAATTAGGTTCAGATCAATGTCTCATCTCTATACCAAAATAAAGTTAAAATGGGTATATGATTGGGGCAGCTGGGTAGCTCAGTGGATTGAGAGCCAGGCCTAGAGACAGGAGGTCCTAAGTTCAAATCCGGCCTCAGACACTTCCCAGCTGTGTGACCCTGGGCAAGTCACTTGACCCCCATTGCCTACCCTTACCAATCTTCCACCTATAAGTCAATACACAGAAGTTAAGGGTTTAAAATTTTAAAAAAGTGCAAAAAATGGGTATATGATTTAAACATAGTGATATTGAAAGTAAACTAGGGGAACACTGAATAGTTTACCTTTAGTATAGTCTCTATATATATAGACTATAGAATAATCAAATCTGTGGAGAACGGAAGAATTTATGACCAAACAAGAGATAGAGAACATTACAAGATATAAAATGAATAGCTTTGATTATGTTAAATTAAAAGTTTTGTACAAAAAAAATTGCAAGAAGGTTAACACACTGGGGAAAATTTTTATAACAAATTTCTCTGATGGTCTCCATTCTTAAATAAATAAAGAACTAAGTCAAATTTATAGGAATTCAAGTCATTTTCTAATTGATAAATGGCCAAAGGATATGATAGACAGTTTTCAGATGAAGAAATCAAAGCTATCAATAATCATAGGAAAAATGTTCTCAATGCCTCTTGAATAGAGAAATGCAAATTAAAACAACTCTGTAGTACCACATCACACCTATCAAATTGGCCAATATGACAGTAAAGGAAAATAACAAATGTTGAAGAGAATGTGGCAAAATTGGGACACCAATCCATTACTGGTGGAGTTGTGAACTAATCCAACCATTCTGAAGGGAAATTTGGAATTTTGCCTAAAATGCCATAAAAGAACACATGCCATTTGAACCAGTAGTACCACTACTAGGTCTGTATTCTAAACAGATTTCTGGGAAAGGACCCATTTCTACAAAAATATTTATAGCTGCTCTTTTTGTTTTGGCAAAGATTTGGAAACTAAAAGGATGTTCCTTAATTGGAGAATGACTAAAACAATTGTGGTTTATAATGGTGATGGAATGCTATTATGTTATAGGGAATGATGATCATGATGATTTCAGAAAGAGCTAGAAAGACTTATGTGAACTGTTGCAGAGTGATATAAGCAGAACCAAGTAAACATTATGTACAGTAACTGAAATATTGGGAAATGGCTAAATGTGATAGACTTTGCTACTAACAGTGATACATTGATCCAGGACAATTCTGAGAGATTTATGAAAAAAAGAACACTATTCACCTGCATAGATAGAACTATTGGAGTAGAAATGTAGATAAAAACATATCATTTATCATTTGTTTTATCTGGGTATATGATTTGGGTTTTAATATTATAAGATTATTCACATATCAATTAATAATATGGAAATGTTTTCTGTGATAATACTTGTATAACCCAGATTGAATTGCTTGTCAGCTCCAGGAGAGGTGAGAGAAGAAAGGAGGGAGACACATGGATTGTATAACTTCAGAAAACTTGTGTAAAACAATGTATTGAAGGACAAACAATAGGGTGAGCTGGTGGTAATCTCAGAAATAAGGCACTAGTAGTATGGGGAGGGGAGCAGGAAAAAAAAAACTATTAAAAATGCAAGAATTTATGCGAAATGCCATTTGTATTGGAAGGCTTTTCCTCTGGGAAATCCTGAAATTTAACAATTCATTGTGGATTATCTTACAGGCCACTGATCAGAACCAGTGGCTATCCTCAGACTGTGAGAAAATTCAAAATATAAGAATGGTCCTGTGGCAGAAAAATAAAGAAAGTGCTTCAACACTATTTGTAACCTTGATAATTAAAGAAACTAGGTAAGAACTGCAATATCTTGGAGCTGACATTAGTTATGTGAACATGAGCAAGTGGCTTTAATCACCTTGAGTCTGACTTTCTTCATTAGAAAAGTAGTAAGGGGATTACTTATCCTGTCTATTTTCTGAATCTGCAGTGAGGGTAGTATTGCTCAAATTTTTAAGTTAAAAAAATGGTATGATAGTGCTTGGTTTTTGTTTGCTCCTGGTGTCAGCTAATGGCTTATTTAGATATATTCTTCTGCTTTTAGCACCAAAATCTCTATTGTTCACCTCCATTTTACAGAGGCAATGAGAACAATTAAATAAGATACTTCCCAACATGTCTTACAGGGAAGGAGGAATTAAAGTGGAAAAATGATGCGAGTAAATATGCGAAATTATTAAAATGCCTTTAGTGCAATTTTATGGAAAGTGAACAAAAGAGCTTGGAAACAATGGCATGTGTGTTGGTTAAAATTATACTCTATATCCTTGCATATTGGGAGTTTAGGATTGGTTTAACATTATGTTGATATTATTTGTTCTACTAATTATGAATAAAAGAATTTCCTTTAGTCTATCAAAACAATGCTACTTTTTCCAATTGTGTGTATATGATAAATACATATATGTACCTTAAAAACAGAATTGTAAACAAGGAACACAGGTATTCCTTACATTTCCTGTGTAAATTATCCAATGGTCATTTTCAGCTCTAAATATCAACCAACCTAATAAAATTTTAAAATTCATGAAGTATTTGTAAAGTATTTGTTCCATAAATTAAAATCCTTATGATACATATTCACAGAAATGGAAATAACTAATGCAAAACTAAGAATGAACTAAATAGTTTAACTTCATTTTGTGGTAGATTGTGATAGCCACAATGGGAGAATCATTTTAAGTCTTTGTTCCCTAAATTCTGTTTTGTCTATATGTTTAACCAACATTCTAATAGAGAAGTTTACTGATTGTTTTAAAGCAGGAACTGCCTTCATCTTATTAGTATCTCAGACTCCCTTTTCAGAAGTAGGGCTGGATATTGTGAGATAAAGGTATGTGAAGGCTAACATGAGTAAAATGTAGAAATATATTATCTAAGTCTTGATTGCCTTTCAGGTTTTTTAAGTTGCATTTTTTAAAAGTCTATTTAATGAATTAAATTAGAATATTTCCCCATAGTTACATGAATCATGTTCTTTCCCTCCCTCCTTCTACCCCCCTTCCATGCCCATTTCAGTTTCATTTTTAAGTGAAAATCTAAATGGCATATTTATGAGCATTTTCATTCAGGTGATATGGAAAACCTTTGATTTTTCCAAATGTGTTGTCTGTGCTCTTGACTGCTATTTGCTACCATACACTTCTTTTTATTGCTTTCTTACAGGATAATAATTCTTTTATGGACCATATACAACAGGCTGTTTGAAGTCAATAACCAGAGATATATTTTCCCTTATTTGAGAATATGTATATTCCACTTTCCAGGACTTTGATAATCATGAGTCTTTCAATATTTTTCTAACTGGCTAGCAGCAGAACTCACAACTTTTGACTTTTAGGTATTTTGTAATAATAAATTTGATTAGTATTACTCCACTATTCAGAATGCAGAGAATCAGTAACTTGTGTACTTATAGTGGTCAGGTAACAGATTAGGTGCAAATGGTGAGTTAGTTGTTTAAATTCGTTATCTGCCTTGATAAAAAAAAAGGCAATTGTCACTTCTCTGCTTAATTTTATGCTTGCTATTACTAACTGTGTGACCCTGGGAAAGTTATTCAACTCTGTTTGCCCGAGTTTCCTCATCTGTAAAATAAGCCCGAAAAGGATAGGGTAAACCCTATGGTATCTTTTCCAACAGAACCACAAATTGGGACACAAGCTGAACATGACTGAAAAGAAAAAATGTTAAGACAAGAAGTTGGACCATGATTCACGGGATGGCTCCTGGTGAATATGTTCAAGCTGGAGCTTTGAGAATGTTAGAGCCCAGGATTAGGTATAGCATGACTGAGGTGTTATTGATGCTGGCTTTACAATTTGAGAAATAATATTATTGCACACTGCATAGAGAGGCAGCCTCAAAACCAAGAACAAGTAGGTTCTATCCCACCTCTGACACTTGACACACGACTCTTGAAACTTTTCAAAACTAAAAGTGTTTTAGAAAGTGCTAACCGACCTTGTTAAACAAGAGAATTCCTTTATCCATATTTTCTCTATGTCCATGAATTCTCGTGTCTATGAGTATTATGACAAGATTGATAGCTATCAACCTGAAATCAATGTAATAGCAAGGATCATAGATGGAAAGAACATTAGTAGCCATATCATCAAACCATTTAATTTTACTGATGAGGAAACTGAGACCCAGGGAAGTGGTATGACTTCCCAAATTCAAAAGAAGTAGTTCTTTGCAATTTCATCAGCTAGTAAGTTATTTATAATTCCGTTGTGAAATTAATCTTTTAATGCCTTTTTATAGGGTAGAAAAAGTCATTCTATTAAAAAAAAAAGCAAGCTTCAGCCCACCTGATGAAATGCAATTTCCTTCTCCCAGAGTTCTAGCCTAGTATTTCTTCCTTAAAAACCACCTTGACTTCAATAAACTAAGAAGACTGTAGTTAAAACAAGCAGATGATTTTTTGTTGCACATCAAATAGAAATGTAACAAGAACTCTGATTAATGAATCTGCTTGTGACCTTCCCCACATACTAACATTAATTTGTTTCTGAGCAGAACCCATAAACTCACAAAGAGATAAATTTTAACAGTGCATTGTAACTATATCTAAACCTATTCAACATGTCAGTTCCTTTCAAATAAAGGCAATTGTATTGAGGATGCAGTGCAAGTTTAAAGTGTTATCAAAAATAGCATTAGGTCCATTGAGTTATGGGTGAGTGTCAAAGAACCTCAAGACATGAAAAGTAAATTAATACAATATACCTGTTTTTAATGCATAAGTGATCACATTTTAAGACTTTTTACCCTAAAAATCAGCCTTTTTTTAGCTCTAAAAGGCTCCAATCTATTTTTCCACTCTGTGAATGGAATGCAATTTGCTCAACAAGAGAAAAGTCAAAAATAACTATGGGACAAATGGTCTCATGCCTCTCCTCTGGGTCTAGTCTAGTATACAGAAATGGCCCTACTTAGAAAAACCTCTTCACCAGAGCCCTGACCGTGAAAGCCATGGAATTGCCTCAATTTGAAGATGTTCAGCACAGCTGAAGTCCTCCCTAATCCCATATAACAAGGTATGATTGTGTTTAAAGGGCCGTTTAAAAGAAAAATTCAACACAACTGAAAACAAAAAGGATGGTCTTTGAAATCACTTCAGATTTTCACAGTTTCTCCTGAATTGGGTATAAGACATGAATATAAACTTCTGTGGCAGAATTTTCAGATCTAAATGATTGTTTTCCTCTTCAAAATGGTTCCCTTGAGTGGCATACCCCTGTCAGATGACACTACAACTAAATTTTTAAGCTAGTCTTTTGGATTTGTCTTCAAAGCTTATCACATATTCTTTTGGGGATTCTGAATTTTAGCAAATCTCCCTGATTTGTGAGTAAGCCTTGATTTAGTGCTTAATCTCATATTAATATAAGTAATCAAATGGGTAATAAAATTTGAATACAAATATGAAATAAAAATTGGTAATTGAAAAATAAAGATTGTATGTAATTTATAAAACTGAATTTAAAAAAAATACAAAATGAATTTCAAAAAGTGTTTTGCAGAATACTAGTATAATTGGAAAAAATATATAATCTCTTGGAATAATTACTTTTGAAGTGGATATCGCTCACATGAATGATTCATTATAGCAAGACATATCACTATTATCAAATTATAACTTTTACACAACAATTATTTCAACAATGAGTTTATATTTTCTGACTCCCAAAGTAAAACCTCCTGATAAATAAAGGGCCTAAGTAATATTATTCTATACTCTTTATATAACCCTTATGGCATTGAATTAAGCCAAATTTTCCTCTTAGGCAATATAGTATCCTTTGATTTAATGGGAGTGATTTAATTTCTAGATACTAATATGTTATTATCGGAGTTAGAATTGAAAAGAAATTTAGCAATTCCATTCATTTTGTCAAATAAAATAACTGAGGCCTAAAAAAGCTTAAGTGACCAGTTGAAGGCAATATGGCAGCTAAATATCACAGTGGATTGAGTGCTGAGCCTGGAGTCAGAAAGACTTGAATTCAAATCCAGAATCGGATGTTTTCTTGTTGTGTCACTCTGGGAAAGTCACTTAATCTTCATTTGTCTCAGTTTATGAATATGTAAAATTAAGAAAATAGTATCACCTAATTCCTATGGTCCTATGATCAAAAGAAATAATATTAATAAAGTGCCTAGCACTGGACTTGACACATAGCAAGTACTATTTAAATATTAGCTGTTATTATGGCTATTATTAATTCACAGGGCTGGGTTTTGATTTCATGTTTTCTGACTCAATTCAACATTCTTTGTGCTGTAACATGTTATCTTTTGATCTGGACTGCAATATTTAGTTCTACCTAGGAGTAATATCTGTCAGTGGCATTCATTTTAAGTGAGTCAACAGAGAGTCCTTACTCATGATTTACTCTCACCATGAATCTATGTTCTCATAATTGTGAGCACTTAATGCCCTAATTAAATTTGCAATCAATCCTTTCCTTTTCGTCTTGTACAATTTTTGTCCATCTTCTTATATTTATTCTTTATATAAGCTGTACCTCAAAATACTGCTAGCACTTTTAGGATTCCTTCCTTCCAGCTCTTTTAATATTTCATGAACTCAGTGTTTTGTCTCTAAGTCCTATTTTGTTTTTTGCCATCATAGTCATTTTGTGCCACACATATCCTTAACGGTATTATTTCTGTTACTTTTTTTTTTCAAATGTCATTGCTGGCAATGTTTTTCAGTTCTACTTAATACCCACCATCCATTTTTCCATTTGCTGTTGAGACCAGCTAAAACTTTATATCTTCTTTGTTTATGTTGTTCTATTTTTATAGCTGTGGAAAATCACTAAGGAAAACTTAATATTTGTGTCTGTGTGTGTGGTGTAAATATGCACATGCCTTAGTAGCAATGTGTTTCTTGGGACACTGAATTAAGAAACTTTGCTTTAAGACAGTCACTTTCAGAGAAAATACTCGTATTAGCAGACTGTTCTTCTTAGCATTCAACTTGGAGAGAGAAAAACTTGAGTCCAAATATGGCCCCATACATTTATTAGAAAGGTGAAAGGCAAATTAGTTAACTCTGGCCTCAGTTTTCTCATCTTTAAAATAGAGATGATAGCATCTACTTCCCAGAATTCTGAAGTTTAATTATGTATTTGAAAAATCACTGCAATTTTGAAAGTGATTTTAATAAACTATGAGAAACCATAAGTTTTTAAGGTACTAGTTGAAGTCAAATTACTCCCATCTATGAATTTGGTGTATAGTCAATAAATTAAAAAATTTGTATAGTCAAAAAATAAAAAGAAAAGCATTGAGCTTTCAAATTGAATATTTATTATGAGGATCTATGAATGATAGCCTCAAAAAACAAAAGGATTTAAAATCTTGGCTTTTTGAGGAAAAAAAAAATCTGATTCTGATTAATTCATACTGTCTTGGAATCCAGGTCTTTCTGAGTATCCTTTCTGTCCTCTCGTCTCCATAACATGATAAATCAACAGGTTTTATTTTCATTTTTCATTTTTCTTTTTCCTGTGATTTAACTAGTGTAAAGAGCTCTGAAATGAGATAATGATGATATGAATAACTACTCTAAATTATAAATAAATATATACACATTTAATTCATGGATTGAGTGTTGATACTTAACAGGCCATCATGATAGAGAAAGGAGATAGAAAGATTGGTCTGTAGCTTAAAACTAGTTGGAGATTAGATCTGAGAAGTCTTTATGCTTTTTTTTTTTAAAACTGATACCATGATGGCATCTTGTTTTGAGTTCTTTATATCCCCTTTATCTAACTAATAATATCACAAAACCTTTTGTTGACTCAAAGGTTAATTTAGATGCTTGACAGGCTAAGACAGATACTTCTTTACATAAGTCACAGTGCATATTTATATTTATAGAGTTCAATAACCAGAGATGTATTCTTCATCATCTCCTTCAAGTACTGATCTAGGACTGTTTAATCTCAGGGGATGCTGCCAGTTTCTGGAACTGATCATGTCATCTCTATCCAGTACATTTGAATTCAGTTAAACAAACATTTTTTAATATTAGATAGTGGTTAATATAGCCTAATCTGCTAATATTTATCTGACATGACCAAGTTTGGGAAAATTTAGTATATGAAACACTGGGGTAAGCAGATAAATGAGAATGAGGTAATTCTGTACTCATATGTTATCTTATTTCATCCATAATATGTTTACATCACATACATGTATATATATACACACACGCACATATATATATATATATATAACATAAACACATATACACGTATGTGTGGGTATTTTTATAAACCCAAATATTATAAGTATGGTCAAATCAAGACATCCAAGAAAAATATCAATAACTGGAAAACATGAAGTGGGGGGAAGCATTGATTTGGATAAGAAGCCAAGACATATAGTACGATTTGCAGTTGCAGAAGTAATTAACCAAAATTTTACTACAATTGACTTCAAAAAAAATTTTTATAATGTATAATATGGAACAGAAAAATAGGCATCATTTTACTTTCAATGCAGTAGAACATTTTTTAATACTTGATAGCAGAAAAAATTGTGTCCTAGTTATCATATTATTTCATAAATGGTGACATTTTAATTGTATAACTTAGAATATTATCAATGCTATTCATAGTAGATTATTTAATGTAATTTTCCTTTTTGTGACTGATTTTTAAATAGTTTTGCTATATTTTATATATATTTTGTTACATTTAAGAACCGTTTTTTTAAACCCATGCTACTAAAGTTATTGATGCTTTGAATTATAGTAATGGCAGCAATAGGAATCATAGTAGGAACGAGAGTAATATAATATACATGGAATATAAAGGACCCTTTATTTTTTCAGATTTTTAATTTTTTAAAAAATAACATTCCTTTTTTTTTTTTTACTTTGAGTTCCAAAGTTTTATCCCCTGGCCCTTCCCCTCCCCATTAAGAAGACAAAGAATATAAGAACATAGTATAACAAATTTGCCAAAAGATTTATATAGATTCTAATATTATTCTCACAACCAACTTTTAAGACAGGTATTATAGTTATTATTAGTCTCATTTTATGAAAGAAAAAACATAAGCACAAAGAAATGAATCTAATTGCCTTCCAAGTCACTGTCTGACAGAATTTTATTGTCATATTGTTTCCTCAAGGAAGTATAATAATTATAGATTATAGAGGAGGCAGTTTGGAATCATGAATGGATAGTTAGCCTGGGAGGCAGGACAACACACTTTTACAAGTTCCAATTCTGATTTATGTTGATTATATGACCCTGGGAGAGTCACTTATTCTCTCAGTGCTCTAGGCGATGCTCTTACTAACACTAGAAAGTACAAATGTGCATTCGTAGCAGGAATTTCATCACTCAGGATTTCTCTATATCATTAAGATCACAGAACTAGCCCTTATACTTTATTTTCTCTCATTTTCTCTTGTTCTCTCACTCTCACTGTCATTTTAGATACTAATATAAATATCAATTGATAAATATTTAAATATATGTATATACTTATAGCTATCTCTATCCATTTGTGTATTTATACATATATGCACATGTATAAACCTGGCTATAGGTATAAATATATCTATATTACATAGATATATTTGTATGTATCTACAAGAATCTATATGTGCATATAAAAAACCAAACTGTATATACATATGTAAACCCATGTTTATACATATGTAAGCCTATATGTATAAATATGTGTGTATACTCCTATGAGTATATATTGATCACTTACTGAAATCTTATATGTTTAGGAAGCTTGGTATACACACATATGAGTATATAAGACTTCAGTAAGTGATCATTTGACTACTTATTTGTAAGGATTGAAATTTTTGCAGAATTCCTAAGTGTGACAGATTCAACTAAAATGTAGTTGGGAAATATTCAACAAAATGAATAAAAATACAATGGAACATAGATAATATCATTATATGATTTTTCTAAATCAATATAGGGCTTCAACAATTCTCGATGTCTCGTTGTGTTATGTCTATTTGTTTGACAGAACTGGGTTCCTCTTATTTCTAAATATATGGTCCAAAGATCAGCCATTCATTATGTGATAGATTTAAATCATTTCAGGATCTTTTTCAGGTGACGTTCGAGAGGTTCTAGCTTTGATCAGGATTTGTTGCCTTTGACCATACATTCTATTTCATCATATCGTATGATTTATTTTAAAATCACCATTCTTAAAGAATGACAATAAAATTTATTAGAAGGTAGATTACAGAATTAGAAAAATATTTTGGCATAATTGAAATTTGGCAACATGTTTATATATAACAATTATCTGAGATTTAAAGAAGTAACATCACTACAAATGATCAAGTCTAACATATAAAGAAGTCTTGCAATAGATATTCTCATTCAATAAAGCCATTTCAAAAGTAGTCTAAATAGACTTTCCTTCCAACACTCTAAAATATTCATATGTATCACCTAATTAAGAAAAATTAGAAAAAATAAGAAGCTTCCAGGTAGAGCTCTTTCTTCTTCCCACTGGTAACTATCCGGATGAGCTCTTCCCATGTTCAGAAAACCCCCTGGCAATATTTGAGGTTCTCTCAACTTCTTTATACATTGTCTTTTCAAGATATTTCAGGATAAGATCTCTGCTCAACTATGCCCCCTGAGTTATTGGTTTGTTTTGATTGTAAATATTTATAGTTATAACTCTACCACAGAAATCCATTTGAATAAGAGCAAAGAATGGCTACTGAGAAATTATTAAAGAGCAGTCCCCCAATGTTGATCTCAGTTTATCTGCTCTATATAATGAACATCTCGTTTGGCAAATGAACTCCACTTTGTGTTGGATTTATTGTTTTGCTTTTAATGAATAAAAAGAAATGTCTTTTCCATAGTTAATATTCTTATTTCAGAGAGATTTTTAGCTTTTGGATGACTAGTGAGAAGTCTTGCTACCATATTCCTGTTATTATTCTAAGAAAGTGCAAAATATTTTTTTAAATCAGTTTCAAGCAGGAAGCATTCATTTCCTTGAACATGAAAGATCTAGGTATAATCATCGCATGATGGTACACTAGGAAGATGAGTACTTTAGCTGTCAGGCTTTACCACAAATGAGCTGGTAATGATATTTATAACCTAAGGAACACTAGCATTATACCAGATTTACCTGTACTTTTTTTCCCCAAACCTATGATTTCAGTAAAAGAAATTCTCAGTATGGAAACTTCCTCCATGACTGAAAATTGGCAAGTTCTCTAAATAACTTAGAGAATTTTTCAAATTGTCTCACCATGAAGAACATTTCTTTGGGATAGTCATACATAATAAGTTTATGTCAGAAATAGATCATGAACTTAGATCTTCCTTACTTTAATTCCAGATTTTTCTCCACCATAATATATTAGCTTTTGTGGTCCTTGATTCATTTTTTAAAATTAAATGTTTTATAAGTTGGTTGTCTGAATTCCAATACCAGTTGTAGGATTGGTGGCTACGGGATTGATGATAGGGAGGATGATGGAGATAAAGAGAAGATAAAACACATGCAGTTAGCAAAAAGGTTTACTCTTGAGATGTGCTTTGAAGTTATCCTTCAATATCATTAAAAGGGTAAAATTTGACAACTGTCAAAACAGATCATGCAGAAACTTGAAAAGATACAAAACATTTACTTAAGAGTAAAGGGCCTAAGGAAATGATGTTAATTTTGATTAATTTTCTGCATTCATGAGTGCTTGCCAGTGCTGTAAAGTCACAGAAAGAGTCTTATTATACAACTCCATATACTTTTCCCCCTATTACTAGGCTTTCTAGTAACCAACTGGCAAATCATGCTTTTAACATTTTGTTTCAAAATTCATTTTAGGAAAGTTATGGAAGAAGAATATTTTTAGCACAATTACTGACAGTATTTTGTATGAGAGAAAGAAACCCATCCAATTTATTTTACATAGGATAAAGCACTCATTTATTGATACAAGTTGAATATAATTTCAGTAATGATATCTTCCATTTTGATTTGACCCCTAGGATTCAGGAAGTACTTTTATTTTATTTGCACCTAAATTCTGTTTTTTGCATTATAGCCATTTAAAGTGCTTATGAGAATCTACGAAATTGTTTTTCAGCTACTGTGTGTAATTTCACCAAATTTGATATGAATCATAGATCATCATAAGGATCACCAGCCTAGGAACAAAAGACATGAAACCCAGTCCTTATTAAAGCATCTTTGCCTATAGGAACAGAGAAAATAAAAAATCCTCTCAAAAACTAATATGTCTGAAAGGAAATAAGACCTAATCGTATCTTTGCATTGTGTATCTTTATATCCCAAAATATTGCCCTGTGGTTACAGGTCAGAGAAAATAGGAGGGGAAAGGAATAGAAACCACAAGAAATCAGGAGTCTCCTGTTGTGGAGAACTCAGCTGGTTGAGGGAATAGGCAAAGACAAACTGGTTAAATAACTGATCATAACAAAACACCTTGGTATCCTGGCACTGCTAATGGGCACTTGTCTTCTCATTCCTTATGTCATTAGCAGGTTTTGTATGAGTTCCTAACTCTTATTTACATTAGATTATTTGGTCTAGATTTCAAGATGTATATAGTAGTATTTGATGGGGAACAAGACCAATCCCCCTGGAAATTTAACTATGTCCTCATCATTAGTAATGGCTCCAGCTCACCAGAGTAGAGGAAGAGTCATAATAATGTTTTTTGTTATTTAGGGAAAGATGCTGAGTGGGAGTTATATCTCTGAATCCTAGAGTACTATAAAAACATTCTATGAATGGTCTGTGATGACCAAGGGAAGGTCACTAGATTTTAGAAAAGGAGTGGAACAAAAGTAAGAAAATTGGAAATAGAGGAAATCATGCTGTGGATTTTAAAAGTTGACAGAGAATAATGAGACATAGGGATGTAGACTGGGAGAAGGGAGTCAAACCCCTTCCATCTAGATCCAGCATGTACTGATCTTTATTTTTCTAACTGCTGAAGGAATACAATTGCTGTGGTTTTTTCCCTGTCCAATTTTGGTACCAGGTATGAAGTCTCATTGTCCACAACCTAGTGTTTCTGATTAGATTTGTCAAAGGTGCTGACCTTTTACTTTGGGAGTGCATGTATAAGAAAGGTATCTGAAGGGGTCTTTAATCATAGGGGTCTTTAATGAAATAGGAAGTATGTTATTGAGAAACTTGTGATAGCTTAATTTGACTGAATTGTGGAATGTGTATCATAAAAATGAAAATTTGGAGACAAAAACAACAAATTAGGAAGCTACTGAAATAACCCAATCAAAAGTGAAAAGGGACAAATCAGGAACATATTCCTCTTCTCTCAGTAAATTATTTATAAATGAATGACATTGATCAGATCGGGTAAGCGATTATTTAGCATTGACATTATAACCACCAGAAAAGCATCTTAAAATATGATATAATCACATGTAATCTTTTCATGTGAATTGTAGAATTAGAGTTAGAAAAGAACATTTACACTAGATATTAATTTTCCTGGAAAATGGTCAATTAGATTATGTAGGAACAAATCTATTAAGTAAGAGGGCCATATTAGGTATGTCATTTCATTTATAATACCTGTTGGTTAAGTACTTCTTTACTCTAACATCTGGCTCTTTGTAACATCCATTCACTATTGTTGGTTCTACCTTCTGGAGTCACATAGGATGTCACATCTTTCTTCTACAAAGCAGCCCTTAAAATGAAAGATAGCTTCATGTCCCTTCATCTCCAAGCTAAACATATTCGATTTTGCTACTTAATCCTTATATACCAGTATAATTTGTCTCATACCACAGCTTTGGGATATGCTCCTTTGCCAAGATCCCACTTGAAATGTGACATGCAGAAATGAACAAAGCATTCTTAGTGTTTTCTGACCAGGACAGAGAAACTATTATTTCTCTCAAATTCATTGCTATAATTTTATTAACTAGGTTTTTTTAAAAAAATTATTTGAGTAACCATATTGTGGACAAATAAGCCTTTAACTGAAGTTTTCCCCCACATGAATTATTGTCTAACTCTGTTTGTTCCAGACTACCCTTGTACATTTGATTATTTGAATCAAAATTCAGAACCTGACATTTATCTCTGTCAAATTTTATTGGAATTTATAGATGCCTCTTCTAACTTTTACTAGTTAGCAAACCTTAAGTTAGGTTTCACCTCAGTTTCTTACAATGATTTTTCCCACCTAAGCTATATTCCCAGTTGAGTTATCACACTTCACAAACACTCCATACCAAACATGTCTACTCATCTGTTTAACACATAGCCCAGAATATTTAAGCTCCTTAAAGATAAGGTACTTAAGAAATCCATAGTTAGTCTCACAGTAAATAATTAAGGAATAGGAACCAAATATAGCCCCATATGTTGGACCCTACTGAATCCCTGACCTTGCTCTAATCTGTTGTCCAAAAATGTACATGAGTGATACCACAATCCTCTCTGGCTTTTTCAGAACAATATGTCTAGTCTAGTTAATCACAAGAGTTAATTAAATTCTGGTGCTTTTTAAAATTTTTCCTTTTATTTATTCACAGAGGCCAGGGTTAACAATAGCTGACCCTATGCCCCTGGCCTGCATTTTCTTTACACTTGCTTATTTACAGCTTGCTCACAAACCTGACATTGAAATGTTTATTTCTTTTCTCTCTTTTTCTTTCTTCTTCTTTTTCTTTTTTACCTTTACTTACCACAGGGATAAATTGAGCAATTTTTCCAGCTTGTCAGAATCTTTTTGAATCCTTATTCCATTTTCCAGCACATTTGGTAACTCTTCAAGTTTCCATATCCACAAATTTGATATACAATGCATTTATTAAAAGAAAAATGTGCAAATATAAGGCTTTGAGTGTGGCTGAACAAATGATGGATATACTTCACTGTGTATAAATCCTATAAATAGTCCACATGGTCGTCATGATAGACTTTGTAAAATATTTCCCTGCAACCTACTTACATCACAGCATCCTTTCCCCTAGTAGTATGATAATGGAACTAACAAAGGAAGAAATTTTTTATCTTTCATAAAGTGGATAGAATCTATCATGGGTTTACAACTAGATTACATAGAAATAGAGCAGTGGATTTGGAACCAGAAAGACATAAGTTTGAAACTTATATCAGAAACTAAATAACTACTTGGAACTTGTAAAGTCATTTACCCTCTCTCAGTCTCAGTCTTATATTTAAGAAATGAATAATAATAAAACCTGCCTCAGAGTTGTGAGGTACAAATGAGATAATATAAGTAAAGTATTTTGCAAATCTTAAAGCATTGTGTAAATGCTAGCTCTTATTAAGAACAATAATAATGGTTGTTCTTAGTATGCCAATTCTAAATACTAGTGATTATTGCATCCCTTTTCAAAGAACTCAAAAACTGTTCAACAGTCCATAACTAAAATAAATATAAATTAAAAAAAAACCTCTGGAGTTTCCTTTTAAACCCAGAAAATGGCAAAGATGATGAAAGATCATGATGAATAGTACTAGAGAGACTATAATAAGATGGGTGTTCCTTTTGACCTAGTGACATTACTACTAAGGCTATATCTGAGATGGATAAAGTTAGAAAGACCCAATGCTTAAAAATATTCGGGAGTACTTTTTTTGAAGTAGAGTCAGGAATCAAATTGATCTCCATCGGTTAGAGAGTGGCTAAACAAATGATAAAACTTGAATTCAATAGAATATTGCTGTGCCATGAAAATATAAGAAATATAAAATTTTAAGAAGAATACAAAAGCTTATTTGAATTGGTTTATAATTAAATCAGAAGAACAAGAAATATTGTATACATAATGATTGCAATAAATAATGAAGGGGTGGAGCCAAGGTGGCAGAGAAGGTACACAAACCCTTCTCATCTCTATCATATCACATATAAACAACTTTGATATAAAGTCTCAAAATAAATTCTGGGACAGCAGAACACAGAAAAGGACACTGAAACAATTTTTAGCCCAAACAACTTAGAGAACCACCGTGAAAAATCTTAGCACACAAAGGTGGAAGTGGAGCACCAACCAGGACAAGACAGACCTCACCTGGTCAGGTAGCACAGGTCTTGCAGGTAGTTGAATCAGCCACAATGGCTTCTAGAGGTCTCAGCTGTTGGGATTGGGCAACTGCACAGAAGATGAAAGGAATCACTTTGCTGGCTCTTGGTGTAAGATTCTGTCCCATTGGACATGTACAGATCCAGGTCACAGTCCCAGGGTATGGTTCCAAGTTAAGAAGGAGCACTAGAACACCCTAGAGTTTACAGATACAAGGGAGCAGGGAAACCTGGTTGAGTTCCAAGGTGTAAAAGACTGCTTGTGGTTGCTGAAAGACCACAGAACAGGCTGGAGAGTATTACACACATCTTTCTTTTGATCATATCACCATCTAAGAACTGAAAACTTATAAGTCCCCGGAGCTATCCCTGAAGGCATCCACACAAAGAAACTGAAGGTTGAAACAGTGTTCCCTTCATCATTGATATGGAGTCCACCTGTAATAGTTGCTTTTTGCTGTTGTTGTTTTTTAAGTTAAGGGACAACAAAAAGGATGGGAAATGGATAAACAAAAAAAAACCATAGAAAATTATTTCGATTATAGAAAGACCAAAACACAAACTCAGAAAAAAACAAGGTCAATTTTAGGCATCCAAAGCTTCCAAGAAAAAAAGATGTGTAAATCTTTAGCCCAAAAAAGATTATTTAAGTAGCTGAAAAAGGATTTCAAAAATTAAATAAGATAGGTAGTAGGAACATGGTGGAAAGTAATTAGTGATGCAGAAAAATCCTCAAAGAGAGTCAATATCTTGGTAACAGAGGCAGAAAAAAAACCCTTAAAAATAGACTAGGCCAATTGGTAAAAGAGACACAAAAATCTGCCAAAGGGGAAAAAAACTTAAAAAGGAAAAATTGACCAAGTAAAAAAAGATATAGAAAAATTCATTAGAAATATAGAAAAGGAAGATATAGAAAAATTCATTAGAAATACATAAAAGGAAGCATAAATGTTCATTGAGGAAAAGATTTCTTTAAAAATTAGAACTGGGGAGGGGGTGTAGCTCAGTGGATTGAGAGCCAGGCCTAGAGACAGGAGGCCCTAGGCTCAAGTCCAGCCCCAGACACTTCCCAGCTGTGTGACCCTGGGCAAGTCACTTGACCCCCATTTTCCACCCTTACCACTCTTCCACCAAAGAGCCAATACATAGAATTTAAGGGTTAAAAAAAAGTAGAACTGACAAATTGGAAAAGCAGGTATAAAAGTTCATTGAAGAAAATAATCTGTTAAAAAAAACCTAAAACTGGACAAGTAGAAGCTAATGATGCCATAAGAAATCTAGAAATAAAGTTAAAAAAGAAAAAAAAGAAAAATGTGAAATATCTCCTTGGAAAAACAGATGACCTGGAAAATAGATCTAAGAGAATTAGTCTAAGAATTATTGGACTACCTGAAAATCATGATTAAAAAGAAGTTTAGATAGCATCTATCAAGAAATTATCAAGGAAAACTTTCCTGATATTCTAGAATCAGAGGATATGATAGAAATTGAAACAATTCACAATAATCTCCTGAAAGAGATCCCAAAGAAACCCTCCAGTAATATTATAGGCAAATTCCAGAACTCTCAGGTCAAAGAGCCTGGAAAATTATATTCTAAAGGGCAAAGAAGTTGGGACTTGAACCAAGAATCATCTACCCAGCAAAACTGATGATAAACAGAAGGGTATATAGGATGGAAGAGTAATACACAGTAATCATAATGGTGAAAACAATTTTTACTGTAAGTCTAATAAAAGACTCACTTCTTAAATGTATAAATGAGTTAAAATTTATAAAATTGCAAGTCATTTCCAAATTGATAAATGGTCAAAGGATATAAACAGGCAGTTCTTAAATTAATTAATGCTATCTATTGTCATGTGAAAAAATATTCTCCATAACTATTAATTAAAGAATTACAAATTAAAACAACTCTGAGGTACCACCCATACCTATCCAATTGACTATTATGATAGAAGAGGAAAATTACAAAACTTAGAGAGGATGTGGGAAAGTTGAGACAGTAATGCACTGTTGCAAGGGTTGTGAATTGATTCAACCATTCTGAAAAGTGATTTGTATCTAGGCCCAAAGAACTATAAAACAATACATGCTCTTTGACCTACTTATACAATTACTAGACTTATTTTCCAAAGAGACAAAAAACACACAAAGGAAAAGAATCTCTATGTACAAAAGTATTTATATCAGCACTTTTTATGATGACAAAGAATTGGAAGGTGAGATGATACTCATCAATTGGGGAATGCCTGAATAAGTTATAGTATATGATTGAAATGGAATATTATTGTGTTATAAGAAATGATGAGCTGAAGGAGTTCAGAAAAACTTGGAAAGCCTTAGATTGATACAGAGGGCAGTAAGCAGAACCAGGAGAACATTTTACACAGAGACAGGAATATTGTATAATGCACAATAATGAATATTCAATAATAGCTATTCTCAGCAATAAAACAACTGAAAATTATCAGGACTAAAGATAAAAATACCAACTGCTTCTAGAGAAAGAAATGATTGAATCTTAATCCAGACCAAAGTAAGCTTTTTCACTTTTCTTAATTTTCTTTGTTCATTTCCTTCCACAAAACAATTAATATGGAAAAAATATTTTAAATGATTGCATATGTAAAATCTATATTGCTTATTTCAGCATTTCAGCAGCTATTGGAAGGAAAAAATTCAAGACTAAAAATTTTAAATATACTAATGTTAAATTTGTTATTACATGTTACTGGGTAAAATAAAATATCAAAAATAAAAAGAATTGTAAAAGTAACAACAAAAAAGAAACTAAACACTAATTGTAATGAACAAGCTTAGTTCTGAAGATGAACTAGTCAACCAGTTACTAGCATTTATTAAATACTTCCTATATGCCAGGCAAAGTGCTAAAAGCTAGAAGAAAAAGAAATGAAAGCAAATTTATTGTATCTCCCATTACTCTTTGGGAAGTGTGGTTTCTAATAAAAGTTACTATCATGCATTCTGTCAGGCCTATTTGATGTGTTGATTGGTTTTGACAAAGCTTTTATTTTTTCCTCTCTTTTAAAAATATTTTTTATAAAAGAAAGCTCACTGGAGAATGGGGAATAAATATTTTCAGAAATAAGAGTTGTATAAAAACAAAAGTCAAAAATAAAAATAATTTTTTAAAAGTTCATACCAGATTTATTATTTCCCCTAATTCATCTTTCCTAATTTAGGAATTATCCTCACTTGGTTCTAGAGTTTTCTGAATTGTCTATATTGCTGACTCTGAGATAATTAATATAATTTATTCACATTCAGTGAAAGAGTGTCCATCCCATTCCTTCACTTGTCTTCAAAATCATTGATAATAGTGTAACAAGCACACCTAAATTGTCTGCAGTACACAAGAATATATGCTTTAGCTCAGTTGACTTCAACTCATTCACATCAGTCGGTATTCATTTGGTCTCTATTCCATTGCTTTCCTTTATTTCAAATTCTATTTGGCACACACACACACACACACACACACACACACACACACACACACACACACACACACATACACATACAAATCAGTGCTTAAGTATCTTGGTATTTGTTATCTACTGATCATTTATACCAAGCACTAGGCCCATGCCTTCTTTGTTTTATTTCTTCCTCTATACAAAACTTAATTTTTTCCCCTTTATCCAGGCTGTTCCCATACCTTTGTAATCTAACTTGGTTAAATGCCCTGTTTTATAGCATTTAAACCTTTCTTATAAACATTTTGGGTAAACTAAATGTGGAAGGGAAGGGAGAGACATAGATTGAAAATGTCAATGAATTGTTATTAAAATTTTATCTATGTAAAAACTTTTTAACAGAAGAAAGTTTTGAGTAAACTTAGGAACTAATGAAACCACAATTATCTTTCTTTTTGTATATTCCTTTCACTATTTATTCATCCCTATGGTTTTATCCCTCAATCTGTATGATTTTTATTGGAAGACTATACTCATCCATCCATCCATAATCATTATTGTCATGATTACATATTAACATCATCATTACTTCTGTGAGAATTTATTTTTCATATACTGTATTACTTTTACATGTATATATGTATATACTTGATATATAATACAGTCTGGTATTATAAAGGCCCAAAATCAGTTCCGGTATATTAGGGAGAATTCCTAAGCCAAATATCAAACCTGGCTCTATTCAGTCTATAGATTTTTTTTGTTTGTTTTCACATTCTTTTTGTCCTTAGGAATGTTGTCCTTTCACAGACTCTCACTAACAGGAAAGTTATACAATGAAACTTTTCCAGCATATATGCAAATGCTTACCTTTCAGTTTGGGGAACACCTGAGTGTCTGATGGACAACTTCCCAATTAGCTGATTACCAATTAAAAATGTCTTAGTATATTTAAGAAATGAATTTAATAATGAGATCCCACAAATGTACATAGGTACCTTATCTAGGAGTTTCAGTTTGTCTTATGCTGGTTGAGTCATTGTTAAAATAAAAAAAATACTTCAAAATTAAGAAATATTGTCTCTTGAGAATTCCAACTTGTTACACTGTTATTATTTTTACTATTAATTATTTCTAGGATATATAGGAAGTTTTCTTGAGTTACCACTAGATAGCACTTTAATATACCTAGTAATATAAACTACCCGTTTCCTTCTTCTCTGCAAGAAAATGGACTTCAAGTAAATCCAGGAGCATAAGCTACCATCTTCCGCAAATTATACTGTTTTACTAATCTATTTCAATCACTTATTTTCTAGCCTGGGATAAATACAAGAACTTGAAACTTCTTTTAAAGTGGTTCTATTGAAATAAATATAAGAATATGTGCTTAAAGCAAGAGTAATTTTAACACACTCTCAAGAATGTTTATGGTATTTTCTGATATCAGAATTGACTTCCAGCATAAGTTTTTCTTAGAAAAAAAGTCTTCTGCAAGGCTTCAGCATGAAGTGCCTGATTCTGATTCTCTACCGTATTGTGAAGTGTCACAGCTTGTCTTGAAGCCAGCACTATCCACAATCTTGGATTGCTTTTTTTAAAAAATTCAGCTAATTGAGTTCTGAGGTTATCTAAATGAGTGTTTTTTCCCTCCTTTTGGGGACTTTTGATATGGAAGATCTGTCTCTGTCTCTGCCGGAGATCCCCTCTGAATAGAAATTAATTCTCAAGTGCCAGAAATGATGACTCCATTTTTTACTTCTTCCTTGATGTAGATGACTTTTCTGCCCTCACAAAATGGGCATTATCAAGCTCCAAATAAATTTGTTCTTAATTTCTCTCTTCCATTTGATGATAGAACTATTTAACTTAAAATAAGGAAAGTTAATTGCCGACTTAGCTTTATGGTCAAATAGTTCCCCTTTTAACCCAGTTTTTCTGGATTTACATAAACATACAAGGTTCATGATTTGATCTGGTAATAATTAACACTTCATTCTGATTTTACTTTGTGTGAATTCACTTATTAGGAATATTATTTTGTCACCAAATTTGCATCCTTCTTGCCCACCATTCCTGCTTATGAATCCTTACCCCAAAGTATTAGAAAAGATAAACAGGGCAAACTGGAATTAGATATTCGAATGGCATGGAGACCTTTCATAATTGAAAGTATCTGAATATATCTTTTACACTTGTACATAATATATTATCGTAGTATTCATATACAAGTAAAATTTATCTAGTGGTTTTTTTCCTCAGGGACTACATATTGTCCTTCTTCTAGTAAGTGACAGCAGTGACTGCCTGTGTGGAGGCTGCTGTTGTCCTATCTGCTTCTGTCACTTTGCCTCCAAGGCAGCACTCTGTTTTTTGCTTAAAATGAACAACTTGCTCTCTATGAGCTGCCTGCCAGCTTTATCTGATGGCTGCTGCCACCTCCTAGCCAACAATGGTTGTGTCACATTGTTTTATGATGGTGCTCCACTGAGTACTGATGAGCTTTTAATGTTTATGAGAGCCAGACATTCCTTTTACAAAATCTTCCCTGAGAAGAAAAGATGCAAGAAGCATGTTTCTGGTATTTTTCATCATATCATCCATATAATTTATCAGCTAATCTATTAAGAGATCACAATAATCAAATTATTCTCAAGAGGGCAGCCACTACCAGTAAAAAAAGCCAAATCTCCCTCTGTGATTATGAATTTATCAATGGAGATGGTATGACCAATCATAAAAATGTTATACATGATTTAGGTGCTCAAGTCTTAAGACCTGATAAATCAAAAACATTGGGTCATCTTCCTATAAAGATCAATCATATGTTTATTCAGGGGTTCACAAAAGTTGTTTTCCTCCTTTTTGACTGATTTTGATCCAAATCTTATTTGCTTTATGATGATCTATCAATAAACTATTCTTCTTGCAGGCTTCCTGCCTCCAGTCTGATTTCTCTCCAATCAGTATATGCTACATTCTTTTAGGAGATAAACCTTCATTCTATTCTTCTTTCATCAAGTGTCCCTTTTAAGAACTTTTAAGTCCCTGTTGCCTACCATATCAAATCCAAACTCTTCTACCTAACCTTCAAGGCTTCTCATAAATAGACCTCCTCCCGAAGCAACTCCCCACCAACTTCCATCTCTGTTCAAAACTCATTTTCCAGTGCTTTCAAAATACACACTAATTTGTGACCTGAATCAGATTAAAATGTAGTTCCTATCTTATTTTAATATGTTGATATGTATGTGTATAGGTATCTGTGGTTTTCTAAATCAATATGCAGCCCACAGGGATACTTATATATGGTTTAGTGCCCCACATTTCTGTTTCGGTTTGACAACAATAATCGATGCAACAATCTTTATCTTTTTTCCCATGGTTGCTGCCTACCTTTACCCTCCTCCATGTGTATGTATGTATGTATATGTGCGTGTATCCACTCAATTCTAGTAATATGCATTTAACACCTGCAAAAGATTAGGTACTGTACTAGCACCTTGGGATGCAAAGAAAAAAAGAAAGAATTTCTGCCCTCAAAGAGCATACATTTTACTGGGGGGGAAATAATATGTATCTTGGAAAGTAATACTAAATATAAATAAAATGTATAATTACACACTTATGAGCCAAAACAATGACAATCGAATGAATTAGGAAGCTTTATGGGAGGTAGGAGGTGATCCTTGAGACTAACCTCATAGGAAAATAAGTGTTTTAATAGATAATAGTAAAAGAGGAGAACATTCCAGGTATGGGTAACATCTCATGTTAGAGATAGAGTGGCAGAAGAGAGGGCATTGATGGCAAACCTATGGTACGGGAGCCAACAATGGCATGCTGTCTAGGGGCACTCAGCTGCCCTTTCCCCCTAACCCCCCAGAGTTAATTACTAGAAAAGCAAAGGGACTCTGGTGAAGCTGCTCCCTCTCCCTCTCCTTCACACCTGATGGTATTTTTTTCACATCACCTGCCCTTATGCCCAGCAGCCCAATGAGGAGCACAGGGGGTAAGGTGGGAGGCTGACAGGTGGCAGAGTTGGAGGGGAGCAGAGCTCTCCAGATACTCCCCTCCCCCTCTCTACACTCACTGAGGACATTCCTCATTTCACATCTCCAGCAATCCAATGGGAGTGCTTTCTCCCTCCCCGTGTGAGGTAAAGGCGGGAGGGGGGAGGAGCACTTGGTATTGGGGACTGGGGGTGGGACCTGACACTCCATCTCTAAAATGTTTGTCATCTCTGAGATAGGGCAACAAGCAGGGTTTTGCTCAATCAAAAGTAATGAATTTTCACCTTAAGAAAAAATAACGGTTTGGATCCAAATTGTAAAGAATCTTAATGCCAGATAAAGGAGCTTCCTTTTTGTTGTTTTCACATATGTCTAATTTTTCTTAACCCCATTTAGTGTTTTCATTGGCAAACAATACTGGAATGGTTTCTCATTTCCTTCTTCATTCTTCATTTTATAGATGAGGAAACTGAGGAAAGCAGAGTTAAGTGACTTTCCTAGGGCCACACAGCTGTAAAGGTTTAAGATGAATATTCCTAACTTTAGTCCTTCATACTCTACCCACTGCCCCATCTAGCTGCTTATAGGAGCTTGCATTTTATCCTAAACATAACTGGAAAGTACTGGAGCTTTGTGAACAGCAAAACAATGTGTTCAAACCAGTACTTAAACCATTTCAATTTGGCAGCTGTGTGTAGGATGGATGGGGGGAGTGTAGGAATTAAAGACAAAGAGGTCAGTTAGAAGTTGGTGCAATAATTCAGGTAACAATAATGCTATTTAAATTATGTTGGTTATGGGGGAAGGATAGAAAAAGAGCTAGATGTGAGACTGTAGAGGTAAAACTGATGAGATATATCAAACAGTCGTATTTAGGGACTAGTCTTTAAGATAAAAGAATATTGGAGAAGACTTAATTTGAAATTTTTGGTGATTCAAAAGAAATAGGGAAGTTAGAACGGGTAAGTTTGAGGGAGATGAGATCTCCTTTATACATGTTGACTTGAAGATGTCTGTTAAACAATTTGAAACATAGTATTGAAGCTTAGAGAAATACTAGTTAGATATGTAAGTCAGGTAGATCAAAGAGTCAAAAGTCAAGCCTGAGTTAATGCAAGATTTTCCTTGACACCATCAACAGCAAAAAGGAAGTCCAAATTTAGATTGGATTAATAGCTATTTAGCATTTGTATATTACTTTAAAGATTAACACTTCATATATATTGCCTCATTTGATCCTTAAAATAATCATCATAGTGATAATAATTGGGGTCATTGGAACTTATAAGGCCACCAAGAAGGAGGACAAAGAAAGAAAAGGAGGTCACCAAGGATACAGCCCTGAGTGTAGGGTATGGAAGGTGACCCAGAAAAGGAGATGAAAAAAATCAGAGAAAGAGAATCAGGAGAAAACATGAAAGCATACATGAAAGCAGAGTGAAATATTGTGAAGAAGTTCAACACTATTTTTATTGAAGATGACTAAGCCAGGTTCCTTAGATTTAGAAATTCAGAGATCAATGATGACCTTGGGAAAAGAGTTTTAGTTTATTAGTGCTAGAAGACAGACTGCAAATGTCCGAGGAGTGGGAGATGAAAAAGGGAAGGTAACAAGTAACAAGTAAGTACAAGTAACATTTTCTAGGAATTTATGAAAGAGAAGAAATATCCTTATACAGTTTGAAAGGTTGATAGAGTCAAATGAAAGGTGTCAATTGCTTGTTTTAAAAGATGAGCGATCTGAACATGTTTGTAGTTAGGAGGGAAGGAGTTGCTAGATTAAAAAATAGGGAATCAAAAGGAATGATCTAAGGGTTAAGGTCCCAAAGGAAATAAGGAAGGAATAGGATCACTGATAAAACTACATGGGCTGTCCTTGGCAAAGAGAAGGATCTCATCCTCTGCAAAAACTAAAGCAAAGAAGAATGGGAGATGATGATGATGATGAGGGGATTTGAAATTTAGAACTAAAGAGTAGAGGAAATTTGACAATGATGACTTAATTTTTTTCTTCATTACAGTCTGAGAAAAGCTCCTTTAACAAGACCAAAGTGGGGTAGAGATAGCTTAAAGTGAAAAAAAAAGATACAGAATAGACACTTTGGTATGCATGATAGAGTGTCTATCAATCATCACTTTTACAATTACTAAATGCTATCAATTTATCCCAATTTTAAATACCTTCAGAGAATTAAGTGACATACACTGACTTTATAACCAATGCATGTATCTTTTAATATTTCATGTCATGGAATTATTTCTTTTATACTCCACTTCTAAATTAAGTTCGTGAAAAATGTATTTTGCTATCCATAAATCAAACTATAAATATTTATTAGTTACCTCTGTTCCAGATTCTATGTTAGGTGCTCAGGGATATAAATATAATAAATTAAGTTTTCTTCTTACAAGGTATTTATAGTAAAACACATATCCTTGTCTTTTCCTTTCTATTGCTTTGGTTTCTTTTCTTATCTATTCATTTATAGCATAAGGTATTCAGAAAAATGTGTAAACATCTTGGAAGTAGTAGAGGATAAAAACTTTCTAGTCTGCTATTCCATTGTTGGCTTTGGTGTCCCAATCAAGGCTTACAAAAGTATAATAAAAAATAGAAGGTAAATATGACTTCCCATTTATACTGAAATGGAGGCTCATTTGAAAATTAAATTAATCATGGAATGAGAGAAAAAATATGGGGTTGTCCTCTCTCTGTCAACACAAGGCATCGCCTGCATGCATGCCTAGAATTACATAAAGAGAGCAGGGGAAAATGAGTAAATTGCTAGTAACCCAATTTGATTGAAACGTTGACAAAATAAAAGGCTAGAAAGGTAGATAATATTCAGGATATAGAAGGCATTAACTGCTAGACACTCAGAAATTTTTATTCTCAATAGGCAATAGGGAATAAATCCATCAGATAATATTTATTATGTGTATGCTGTGTCCACAGACAATACATAGTTTTTGAAATATGAAGACAAAAATGAAATTGTCCCTGCCTTCAAGAAGCATTTAGAATGGCCAAATGACAGGGTCAAAGCCATATAATAAGAATATGATTTTCAGAACTGCAAGAAGGATGGATTATAGAAGGGAGAGGCAGAACCAAGAAATATTTATAATAGTCTTAGACTGGGTGTCATGAAAAGCTTGAACTGGAGTTGTGGAAATATGAATTGAGAGGTTGAGACAAAGGTCAGAGACATAATTGAAGGAGGTTACCATAGAGAGAAGATTCTAAGGTCAAATATAAGTTAATGAGAAATCATGATATCATCAACAGAAAAAAGGAAGTCCAGGTTTAGAATGGATTAATACCTATTTAAAATTTGTAGGTTACTTTAAGGATCGCAGGCCACTTTACATATGTTATCTCATTTGATCCTTAAAATAATCCTATAAGAAAGGTGGCATTAATACCCCTATTTTACAGATAAGGAAAAAAGGCAAAAAGTTAAATAAGTTGCCTAAAGTCATACAGATGGTAAGTATCTGAAGTAGAAATTAAACTCGGGTCTTCCTGTCTCCAAATCCAGCAATCCAAATATTGGGCTGCAGAATTACTTCAGGAAGATAATTAATTCAGATTGTACCATATTGAGTTTAAGAAATGAGAAGACCCTCCATTTGGAGATGTCTGACAGATAGTTAGATAACTAGGACTAGAGCTAAGAGGAGAAATGAAATCTGAATATAATTTTAGGATTTATCTCCATGGCAATGATAATTAAAATATCCTCCAACAAAGTTTCTCTAGCTATTCCCCTTATTCTGACATCATCTTCAATCTCTTCCTTTTTACACTTAGTCACCCGGATCTGTATAAGACCATGTTTTCTGCACCCTAAGATACATGCCTCAGGTCTTTACTCCCTAAATCCTAAACCAGATTTCCCCAGATCCTTAGATATCATCCAAATGCTTTCCCAGGCCCCTTTTATTTTTAACTGACAATTTACAAGTGGAAAATTAATCATATCCAATGGACAATTACTAATTTCCAAAGTACTAACAAAGACAATAAATATTTTTACTAACATGCGAAATCAGATAAAAATTGAAAAAAATAAGTAAAAACATAGAATTCTTACAAAATTTAAATGTTAGGCATCATGTAGAAATGGACATTGATTAAATAAAGGGAACCATGGAATGAAGACTTAATCTCTAATATCTTAAATAAGAACTAGTAGATAAAATCAAATGTTACAGTGTAAGCAAAAGCTTGTGCCACAAGAAAACCAAACAAAGCTGACCTCATTCCCTCACATATATCTACTTGTAATGCTTTTGTAATGAATGATATGGAGTGGGGGTATTGTTTTTTTTTATTTTGGGTGCAGAGGAACATTGAATAATAATTCAGTGACTTTGGGGTGCTAGAAGAGAATAATCTGAGAGTACTCCAGGAAAATAAAAGGCTAAGATGCTTAGTAGATGCAGCTTTACAGCAACCACGTCACTGACTAGATAGTTTGATATTACTTTTCCTGGTTCTGCTTCTATTTGGAAATTCAAAAGCTTGTGGCTTAACAAGGGCAAAAAAGAACAGCCCACTAGGCATTGACTTGGTGGGTCTATCTTTTCCTTTATTAGTCAAAATGTCATTTTCTCAGAAAATAACTCATCTTGGTTAGATATAGAGAAATATTTATTGTCCCACTGTTTTCAATTACCCTTGATAGTGATAAAAATAGCTAATGTTTATGTAAGATTTATAAATTGCATTACATACACCCTTAATTTGAATCCTTATAACAACACTGAGAGTCAGGTAATATTAATATCCAACTTTTACAAATGAGAAAAGCAAGATTGAAATAAATTATGTGACTTTTCCAGGGTCAAACAGGTCAACAAGAGTTTGAGGCAGGATTTAAACTCAGGTTTATGTGACTCCGTGTTTGCTATGCTATTTACCTGCCTTTGTCAGACATAGAGGGAGTGTTGGTGTCTTGAGACTAGTTATCATTTTAATGTTCTCTGTTTCTCAATTTGTTCTTCACGGAGACAGACATAGAATATAAATAATAAATTAAGTTCCTTGAGTGCAATCATCTTGGTATTTAGATTTTCAGTGTGTAGAAAATGGAAGCCTAAACTTAGCAATGATTATGAAATCATAGATTCAGAGTTGAAAGGGAATTTGGAGAAAGCAAGATGAGTTCAAATCCTCCTAGAGATAATTAAAGGTGGTGTGATCCTGGGCAAGCACTTTAACCTCCATATTAAGGTACTCTTCCATATTGTTAGCAATTATTATTATTATCCTTGTATCTTTCTTCATTTGTTTTCTTTGCATGCTACATAGTTATAAAATGGCCTTCTTCGACTCATATTGTTGAACCACTCTGAACACCAACCCATCTTCCTTTTTCTATATTTACTTTCCTATTCAATCAATAGTGAATATTTTTGAATTTCCCCAAATCTCTACATTATTAACCAGCAAGAATTGTTGCTGCCCTTTTCCATTTGGCCATGTCATCCTTATAACTAATAGTTCCAAATTATATTATTTATTCAGTAAATTAAGGTTTTGTGAATATTCTGATGTTGCATTTATGAGTATTATTAATTAATTCATTATGGATATGTTCTTTCTTTTTTCAAATTAAATTATTATTTTTTTTAATTCAGCCTCTTCCTCTGCTCTCCACAACAGAAGGCATCATCTGGCAAAATATATAGCTTATATTTTTTGAGTTTTCACTTAATGTTTTCTTCAAATATTAAATCCATAGCTGTATAGAGTGTCCTCTTGGTTCCATTCATCTTACTCTTCATTATCCTGGGTAGTTTTTTCCAAGATTTTTTAAAAAATTCATCTGCTCATTATTTATGTTGTGGTATTAACATTTTCTTTCACTAAGAACAACTGCAGCAGACATTTATATAGTAATTTCTGTGTTCCAGGCACTATGCTAAGTGCTTTACAAATATAATCTCATTGGATTTTCAAAAACTCCTGGTGGATAGGTGCCATTTTATCATCAAGGAAAACTGAGGGAAACAGAGGCTCAGTCACACAGATAAGTCTGAGGATGGATTTAAATTCAAGTCTTTCTAACTCTTGGCCAATCACACTCTCCTCTTTGCCATATGGCTCTCTATTCTATCAGTATAATCTACCATATTGGAGAACATGCTAGCTTTACCCATCCTAAATAAATACTAATGTATATTAGTTGTCCTTGTTAATGCAATAAAGAGTATATATGCCCACTGGAAGATTTCTAATTTTCATGATGACCATTTATAATTTTCAGTTATCTAGTATACCCCAACTCAATATTTGAGTAAGGAACATAGGCAAAGGAATGAATGTAAGAACTTCTCTGTTCCATAGTGATCCCTATTATCAGAAAAATAGAATTTGAGATTACAGTGCATGTTAGTAGCTGATGAAGGCAAATTAACTGCTGTGGTATCATTCAGGTAGAGATTATTGATGACAAATAAAGAAACATATTTTTGCAATGAGACAATGGAGAGATTGATACCATGGAAAATAAAGTGCAATTCAGGGGCAGAAGATAAAAAAATGAAACAAACAAAAACCCCTAAAGTCTTCACTGAGATGGACTGAAAAGTAAACATTTTTGCCAATTTGCACAGGATAAAATCAATCAGTGCCCCAAATTTTCCTTATCTCTTCAAGACAGGCTTAAAGAAGCAAGTAACCCAAGGAAAGGGAATTATTGTTTCCAGTGGCCTGTCAATACAGTGACTAGCCTTTACATTTAGTCTATAAAATGCTTGCCTTTAATCTACTAAATTGTTCTTTCCTTCTGTTTCTTTAAGATCTCTATGTACTTTACTCTTCCTTAGGATCAGAAAAAGGGCAGAAGAGTACCTGTTGTATATTTATTTTAAATTTTCTATTAACATTTTTCCTGTAGGTGTTAATGAAGTACTCTAATCCATGAGCTAATACACTGATAAGAAGTTCTTCAAAGAAAAAATGATGATAAGGAGAGTTATTAAAATACTTTTCAAGAGAGTGGGTTACTCTTAGAAAATAATATGTAATTCTTAAAAAAGGCAACATAGCATAGCAAATAAAGCTTGGAGCTTAGCCATCAAAAAAAAAAAAGCCTTTTGTTCTACACTCACTTCTGACACATAGTAAATATGCGATCTTGGGCAAGCCCAAGTAACTTGCCAGGAATTAGTGTAAATCATAGCTCATGATGATATTAAGTAGAAGTCTCCATTCACTGATGAAATTATGGAATAATCCAAAACTACTTTTTAAAAGGGCTCATTAAATACGTTTTGTTTTGATAGTTAATTCTATTTGCCTGAAATCCTCTACTGTATGAATTTCATTCAAAAAATATTTTTGCATGTGTGTTTTATGAGACTTTCCTAATGCTATCTGATTAAGCCATTATTCTATTGTATTTTGACTAATAACTATAAATTTATAATTATCAAAAATATCATTTGCCACTGTCATTAATTATCTACTAAGTCTCATATAACCTACTCTAAGAGGGAAAAAAGGTTTTAACACAGATTTAGAAGTTTAGACAGGCAGGCAGGAGCTGAGATTCCAACCTAGAACACAGTGGATTCTCTCTAAATGTCGTTGGGGTTTTGAAGGAGTTGAGAAACCACTGACCTGAGAGACCTGTGGATTTTGGGTATCTCTAAGTAACACCTGAGTCCTTACTACTAGCAGGATCAAGGAGCAGAGGTTGGGATTTCTGACTTGCTTGGTGGACAAGCAAAGTCAGACTCCCTAATTTTTCTCTGAAGAGTTATTTGGCTGGTTCCTGTGCTCTTGGAGTATACTTGGACTACTACTAATCAAGACTTATTGATCATCTATGTGAGATCCCATTTGTCCCTTGTGTCTTAGCTGCCTCTTTACTGTAGTGTAGGGATTTCCCAGATCTTCAACTTTTAACCCTGAATTTGATCCTTAGTGTTTTAGGTTAAGTGTGACCTCTCCCATCATCTCTAACCCTACAGTCTGTATTAAATTTGTATTTTAAAATTCTTTGGTTCCAGTCTACTCACTTGTTAGTTTCACAGACTCCCAGGCTAGGTGGATCTGTGGTGGCAGTTGGTATCAACTGCCAATCCATAATTTCCCATTCCTTGTACTTTGGCGGGGTTTGTGTTTCCCCAATTTGTTAGTTCCAGTCTGTTATCCCTGTCCAGTCAGTCTTCCTTCTCCCCCTTCTCTAACCCCAGTAATATTTAAGTTACCCACAAGTGTTTTCTCATAAAACTACCAATATCTCTCAGTATCAATAAGTAACTATTATCAATTTACTTTTACAAATGGAGTATTTATAGAAAAAGGTACAGTAAGAACCAAAATACAAACATCCCCAAGAACTGGAGTATACTTTTTCTTCTGCCACTTTGGTGCCAGGGGAGAATGGACTTAATTTTCAAGTGGCTCTTACAAATATTCATTCTGTGGCTTAACAATGGACAAGCGCCTCTTGAAAAACTAATTTGCTTATAGGATATTATTCCTGGGCTGTCAAGTAGATTTACTTGGCCAAGCAAGTCACTCTGCAAGGATGCTTCTTCTTCTAGTTTCATAAGGCCCTTCAACAAAGGAAAGAGGGATGGGGGTAGCTGGGTAGCTCAGTGGAGTGAGAGCCAGGCCTAGAGACAGGAGGTCCTAGGTTCAAACCCGGCCTCAGCCACTTCCCAGCTGTGTGACCCTAGGCAAGTCACTTGACCCCCATTGCCCACCCTTACCAATCTTCCACCTATGAGACAATACACCAAAGTACAAGGGTTTAAAAAAAAATCTCTAAAAAAAAAAAAAACAAAGGAAAGAGGGACACAAACAGGAGTTTACCACATACCAGATACAGACTTGTCTTAGAATCCATGTACTCCTGGGCAAATCCAGTGAGAGGAGGGAAAACTAGGCCACTGGAACAAAGGCAGTTATTCTCACACCTTATAGATAGCAAGAGAGGAAAAAATGACTCACATTTCACCATTTAAGTCTTTCAATTGTATGCTTGGTTCTTCCAATGAGAAGGCAATTAAAAGTTTTAGTTAGCCTTACATTCATTAGAAGGAATCAGTGGAAAAGTGTCTAAAGCATGGAAAAGGACATCTCTATGACTCATAATATAGAGATGTCCTTTTCCATGCTTTAGACACTTTCCCACTGATTTCCACTGAGTATGTTTCCATTAATAGACTCTGTTTGGCCATTCCCTCTCATGCTCTGCCCTTCACACACACACACATACACACACATGTGTAGTTTGCCATTAAGACCTTTCATAGCATTGAGGAAGGGGAATATATAGAACTAGAACAATCCACTTTTGTGCTTGAGGAGCATGTAAGATAAGCAGGGTTCTAGAGACAGAGAGAGAGAGAGAGAGAGAGAGAGAGAGAGAGAGACAGAGACAGAGACAGAGACAGAGAGACAGAGAGAGTTTAACATGGATGTGTGTCTGGGAAGAAATGGTACAGCACTAGAAGAATATAGAGAAATTATAAATTAAAAGAAGATACTAATAAAATAAACTTTAAAACATCTAGGCTTTAATTTATTCATCCATGTTAAATGACCTCTAATGGACATTCCAACTCTAAATCTATGTGAATTGGTTGATTCAAAGGTTTGACTTTTGGAAGGTGCTATCCACAGAACTAAACCAGTAAGTGAGTGGGACATGTTGAGTAAAGAAAATGTATAAGAAAATCATTCCCTGAGCTAAATTTATTCTTCTAGGGTGTATGGAGTTCTATTTTGATGGACATGTTATTTTACATTCAATGAGACTTCATTTCTTGAAAAACCTAACTTGAAAATTATCTTAAGAGATATGCCATGAGAGTACCTTTTAAAAAGTACTATTTTATATTTGAAAATGTTTCTTTGTTTATGAAAGACACATTTTACTGGAAAATTTGATTCTATCTTGTGATGATTTAATCTTGACTTTTTATGCTTCCTAAACACAATATAACCCTATGTTTTGAGAAAAAGGCAGAGTCACCATTATTTTACTTATCTATTATCATTATACTTAATATATATTTTAAGTTTTAGTGACTTCTTTTTCCAATTATATTTGGTAATTAGGATATCTGCACAACTGCCATAGAATATTCCTGAGGGAACATTCTTGTGCTTGTCTTTATTTTTAACCTCCAGGAAACCTTGTTGACTTTAATCTTTCAGACAAGAACAGAATTACCTTTTATTAATTTATAGGTCATTTGTTACTCTTTTTATATTCATTTAAATGTAGAGCAGTTGGACCATCTGGTATAGTAGTCCTAAAAGCAGAGGACATTATGTGTAGTGAATTCCTTATTGGGAATTGTTGCTTTATTGCTTCCTTTTTGACAATCTACTTACTTTCAGCGTATTTGCTTTTCATTTCATCCCTAACAATAAAAGGGAACAGAGTGGGAACCATTGCTATGATCTCTATGGCTTTCCTTTAAACCAAATGTTCTGTGAAGAGCCAAAGTCCTACCTTGAACAGTCATCTTCCTGGATAAAAAAGTTGATATTACCTGAAGGTTTTTTCACCTTTCTTCTGAAATAGCCTTTTCCTTGTCCTTTAGGTGAAGAAGAAATCATCTTACCTTTAAGTAAGGTACATAATCTCAATTTATCTTAATCAATTGCCTGAATTCAGAAGAGTAAATAATGAATAATGGACACCCAATTAACTTTGATTTAAGAAGGAGCAAAAGTCCAGTTCAGATGTTAGCCTTTCATGGGTATGTGATTCATTACTATATGAATAAAATTAGAAAGAACCTCATGACTACTGGCATGTTTTACAACTTAAGTCAGTCATTAATATTCAAAATGGGTGACTTCTTTTGTCACAGTTGAATTGATGGGTTTTTCCTGCTGGTGTGGTGACAGGTCCCATCTGCCTTAGAGAGTGATAAGCACAATGACGTAATTTCTTTCTGAAAACATCCAGACATCATATGAAATTCCAAACTTTTTTTTTATTATTATCATGTACCCAGTGTCACAAGGAGGAATTACTTGCTGGGCATATTTTGTGAAGGGTGAGATTTGTATATAAAATATTTTTCATATCTGCAAATAAGGTTAAATATGAAAAAAGATTCCTGGGCAAAGGAAATGAGGAAGCTATTCTGGGAATGGATTCACACAAACTAGATTAAATTTGGGGGCAAATTTAAATTTCATGATATAAATATAATTAGCAACAGTGAAGATTATTGTTCTTAAAATATAGATTTTTGAAATTGATTTCTAGTGTTCCTTTGAAAATTTTGCTTATGAAACTATTAGAATTTCAATGAGTAATACCCAGTTCCTAAGAAAATATAATTAAAGTTTCTAGCCCTTGTAAACTAGTTAAATTTTATAAGATATTATATTTCAGAGGAATTAGCTATTGTGAAAGAATATAATATATTTATTATGTGAGATTAGAAAAGAATGATCCATCTAGAGCAGTGGATCCCAAACTTTTTTGGCCTACCACCCCCTTTCCAGAAAAAATATTACTTAGCACCCCCTGTCACATACTATCACTGCCCCCTTACAGTTATTCACTTCCCCCAAATGCACCTGTGGCCATCACCGCTCTCCTTGATTGCTGCAGCACCCACCAGGGGGCGGTGGCACCCACTTTGGGAATCACTAATCTAGAGTATAAAGGGAACTCAGAAGCCCTCTGGCCCACCTCCCTCATTTTACAGATGAAGGAAACTGGTCTGAGGATATCAGATGTATTGCTCAAGATTAAACAGATAGTTAACAACAGAGCTGAAATTTAAATTCAAGTCTAATTCTAAAGCTAAACTTCTTTTCATTCTGCTTACTATGCTTTATTTATCAGTAACACTGGACACAGCCTCAAGAGTGTAGAGAGGGAGAGGATAAATTAGCTGATTTGACATAGTCAAATGGCACTTCCTGGGCACTAAGCCTTAATTCATGGATATATTCCCAGTAACATTCTTTCTCAATTAATTCTCAAAACTGCCACCAATAATTCTACAGGCTTTAAGTGTCTACAGTGTTCCAAGTACTGGGAACACCAATACAAAAAAGTTATTGTGCCACCCCTCTAAGAGCTTATATTCTAATGGAAGAATTCAACATGTTTGAAAATAGGGAAGTAAATACAAAAATGAATACTGCCATGGAAAGAAGTTATAAAACTAAAGTAGATAGAGAAGAAGGGGAGTGTAGGAGGTACAGCAGATAGAGTGCTGGACTGGAGTCAGGAAGACATTATTATGAATTCAAATCCAGCCTCAGACCCTTTCTAGCTATGTGACCCTAGACAAGTCACTGACCCACATTGCTTTAATTTTGTCATCTGTAACACAAGCTGGAGAAGGAAATGACATACCACTGCAGTATCATTTCCAAGAAAACCCTAATGGAGTCAAGTTGGATAGGACTAAAATGACTGAAAAAAAAATTAGGAAAGATCTCTTAGTAGAAAATTATATGTTATCTGAGTCTTGAAGAGTTCAGGATCCAAGGGGCAGTTCTAGCAATTTGCCACCACTCCCTTCTTCTATCATACTCCAAACTGTGACCCGACCAGGATACTTAAAGCACTAATGGTCTGATGGAAAGAGCTATGAAGAAAGATTAAAAGTGTTGGAGTTATAGTCTTGCTTGCCCTGACTAACTCAAGCAAGTCATTTGTAATTTTGCTAAAATAGTCACTATTCATCTTTCAGGGATATTATAAGGTTATTTAAAAATAATCTATGAGGTTGTGGTGAGATAATGTAAACACCATTATTTCATGAGAGAAAGGGCGTAAATATGTTTTCAATGTCCTTCTAAAAAGGGTTCCTCCATCAATAAAAGAAGATTCTATTGGGCTAGAAATAAATATTTATTTACAAGGATTCAATTCTAATAAACACTCCATGTGAGTAATCATGTTAGTGTCTGAGATGTCATCTTTAGCATGATAAAACAGAGAGATGCACAATGTTGAAGAACCAGAGGGCTACATAATATAATAATTTCCCTCCAGGTAAGACCACTTTCTTTCCTCTCCTTCACCCCAGCATACATGATCTTAGCTTTTTCAGTCACTTTGTGTTCATATCATCCATTTATAAGACCAGAATATGGCTTGGAGCCGAGAGAGAGTGATGACTATAGTTACTCGTTCATCCTATTTTGCTAGGTCACTTTGGAACTAATAATCAATATAGGACAAGAGGAATGATATTTTCCTTGGCATGTGATCCATTACAATTCACTAAGTTTGTTTCCTGGTTCATATCCCTGCTGCCACATTTATTGACATTTTAACCCTAAGCAAGTCACTTGGACTCTCAACTTCAGTTTCCTTATCTCTAAAATGAGGAAGTAGCCTACATAGCCTCTAAATTGCTTTCCAGATCTAAATCTATGATCCCAAGACTAGCCTATGTGCTACATAACATTTTTATTTAACAGTTGGCTATGTGAAAGACAATGTGGATTAGGCCCAGTGGATATAAAGACAAAAATAGTCACTTCCCTCAACAAATTTGCATTATACAGGGGGGGGAGAGGAGTAGGCAATATGTACATGGAGGTAAATGCAAAATGTAAGTAATGATTTGTCACAGGTTTCAAATGAAGGGAAATATATTAATGGTAGGAATTTCATGAGGCACAGTAGATGGCTAGGTGAGACCGAGATAGGGTAAATATCATGGAGTTGGCATGGATGGGTATGAGTGAGAATGAATTGTTAGTAGGTCAAAGGAGCACCATCTTGGTAGTCATAGCTCAGAAGCAGAGATTCTAAGTAGAATCATGGGCCAATGGATATATCCTTCATAGTCACAAAGGTAATATTCACGTGGCAATTAACTACGGAGAAAGAAGCCGATTAAGAATGGGTGGTGGGATACACAGTCTAGATTTGGAGACCAGGCAAAAATGTGTCCTTGGTGTGGCCTGATGGTCACAGCAGAGGTGAAGGTAGTTTTGAGATCAGGCTGATTAGAGAAGACTATGACATGCTTAAGTTCCTGAACTATAGGTAGGTCTCGCTCCAAATTTGTGAGTAGATTATCCTCCAAATTGGGGGCACAACACTTATGTCATAGTAGGATTTGTGGATTTGTGTTGTTTGAGGGAAGGGGTTTATAGTAAGGAAAACACTTTATAAGCTTTAAAGTATATTATATATGTGAGCCAGTTTCAAAAAAATATGAGTTAAGGCAACTAAGTTAGAGTATTTAAAGCTAGAGGAAAAAATTTAATTTTACATCCTGCACAATTTAATATCTTGTCGTTTCTTCAAGTTCCTAGAAAGCTGGCAGTATTTCATGAATAAGTTTGAGGTGATGAAAAGAACAATAATTAGAATAAGTTGCTCAAAGTGCTGAAGATAAAACTAACAATTCCTTCTCAGTCATCTCCATCCATATCAACATCCATTCAGTGATGAAAAGGATTCATGAATTGTTGTTCATTCTTTGGGAAAAACAAAAATAATTTTAAAGCCTCTCCATATAAATTTATATTCATTGAGTATGGTTGACAACCTTTAACATGAAGCCCAAAGGCTACCACTGCCAATGAAAATTTAAGCACAGTTATATAGATTCTCCCAAGTGAATGTACTTTTTAACTTTATCATATCTACAAGATGATAAGCCAAACTACCTTCTTAAATTTGACAATAAACCTAAGAAGAAAGACTTTTCAAAAATAGTCCTTTCTTATAATTTATTAATGTTAACATGGAAAATACTTTTTTTTTCATTATAGGGACAATTCTTGCTATTCAAAATTAGTTGGATTTATCTTATTAACTCATTCCCTTCCTGATTTTCCAATTGTTCTGAGAAGTCCTTAACTGGACAATTTTTTTTTCTTTTCTTTTTTCTTTTTTTTTTTAACCCTTGTACTTTGGTATATTGTCTCATAGGTGGAAGATTGGTAAGGGTGGGCAATGGGGGTCAAGTGACTTGCCCAGGGTCACACAGCTGGGAAGTGGCTGAGGCCGGGATTGAACCTAGGACCTCCTGTCTCTAGGCCTGGCTCTCAATCCACTGAGCTACCCAGCTGCCCCCTGGACAATTTTTAAAAATATTTATTCTTTGCCCAAAGTTCACTCTCTTACCATCTTCAAATTAAAAATGAAATCATTTAACTATTTATAAGCAAGAAAGCAGGGAAATATGGATGATTGCATGTATTTTTAATTGCAGGCATACACACATAAAACCTGAAAAACTGAATAGGACACATTTGAAAATATGGACTTGGTTGTAAGCATAAGGCTGGGAATCAACTAAGTCAATCAATCACCCAATTATTTCACTCCACTTAAAGTATATAACAAGCTACTATACTCTGATACCTTAATCAGGTGAGAAAACCTTTATTGAATCAATTAGCCATGATCTTTAGATAACAAGTTGAAATTCCTTGATCAATTAGGCCTCTGTAAAATCCACTGGATGAAATAGAGCAATGTGACACAGAAACAAATATATATATATATATATATATATATATATATATATTTTTTTTTTTTTAACTTGATCCAGCCATATCCGATGTACTTTAAATAAAAATAGAAAGCTGTTAACAATTAGACATTTGAAGGAGGGATAGTAACAAATATTAGTCACCCACTATATACCCAACAATGTGGTAAATAATTTACTGGTATCATCTTCTCTGATCCTCATAGCAATCCTTTTCCAGACTCTCATTGCTTTGGAGTAGAAGTCCTTCTAGACACATTCCTGAAAAAAAAAACTGCCTTGAGGGTAATAGTGAGCATCTCAGCCTCAGTCCTTTCTCTACTCCCTTCAACCAAGGGTTAATTTGAGAGATTGGAAAGTTGCATATTTCACATCTACATCCCAACAGCATTCCCAGGGCAATTGCAGGCTAGTCAATACTTGAAGAAAATGCAATACAAGAAGCTCTGTAGATAGCTACAGTATGCTGATGAAGAGCTTTGGGGGGTTCTTCATACTGGGGATTAGGGATAAAAAAATCTTTTAACTGATGGGGAGCTGTGTTTCCCCTTTTGTCACTTATACTTTTGAAGTTTGAAATTACTTTTCTCTGGACTTTGGATATATTGATGATAAAGTCACAACTTTAGGAAGGCTGCTTAAACCAGATGTTCTTATTAAATAGACTTCATAAATTGTACTTTCTGAAAGTCTGGCTGGCTAATTGATGTCAAATGATGATTTGTGGTAAGGAAACATACTGGTGCAGGCTCCCAGGTATAGCATTAACAAAATAATACCTTACCCTCTGTGCTTATTAATTTAAGAATGGGTGAAAAAATTACATTACAGTATGAGCAAATGAAACAAGCTACCCTCCTCCTAAAGCAGAAATGATAGATTCAGAGGACAGATTGCAAGATAAAAATAGATACAGACAGAGCAACAGTTAGATACATATATATATATATATGCAGGTATACAGAGAGAGAGATGGATAGATAGATGGATGGATGGATGGAGAGATAGATGGAGGGAGGGAGGAATTGATGGACAATCTTTTTATCTATAGCTATAACTCTGTATCTTGATGTTTGTAAATATATGTGCATACATGTATGTGTACACACATGCACATACACACATATTTAATCTGTTGTTCAGTCACATCCAAATCTTTCTGATCCCATTAGGGATTTTCTTGGCAAAGATACTGGAGTGGTTTGCAATTTCCTTTTGCAGGCAGAGAGGGTTAATCAGCTTACCCTGGGTAACATAGCTAGCAAGTGTCTGAGGTCAGATTCAAACTCATAAAAATGTTTTCCTAATTCCAAGTCCAGCATTCATATTCACTATGCCACCTAGCTAACCTGTATATGTCTATATGTAGATACGTTTATTAGATATAGTCATAGACATATTTATTTGAAAGTCAATTAAGAAATTTGTTTTGCTTGTTTATGTAAGTTAGGAAAGCTTTGTTTTTCTTTAATGGGGGAAGAGACATGGAATGAATAGAAATTTTATTTTTGTTTATTGAAAAAAATATTTAATGAGAAAAATCTTCCCATCACCATTCCAAAATGTAATTTTCATCTGCTGGGTTCCTAATCTCTTCAGCCTATAGTATATAAGTAGTATTTATAAACCATGACTTATTGAAGAAATTGAGGATATTTAGTGTAGAGAAAAATCAACTTGAAAGTACATATTTTTAAGTCTCTGAAGGTCTAATATGTAAAAATAAATTAAATGTCATATTTTTGTCCAAGAAGACATATATAGGACCAACATATCACACTATGGAAAAGGTTTTGTATGTCATACAGAGAAATAAAATGATAATAATTAGATAGATGGATAACACATTTATAATAGAATTTTATGCTGTACTAGATTCATTCTTCACACCATGAGTCAGAAAGGACCAGTATTATTTTAATTTTACAAATAAAGATCTGAAAGTTTTGATAGCTTTCTTAGGATTTCAAAACTAAAATCTTTGTAAGATTCAAAGGCAAATTTTCTGTTTACACTATGGTAATTTCCTATTAGGATGATAAAGGCAATAAATTGCCTTCAGAAATAACAGATACCTCTCACTTGAGTTCACAAAGGGAAGATAAGCTAACCATTTGTTGGGGTCATTGTAGATAGGATTCTGGCCCAGCTGCATTTTTAAATAACTGAACTCTGAGTTTCTAACTCTGCATTAAAATTCAGGATCTAAAGAGATGGACCTTTAGTGAAAATTAAAAAAAAAACAACTAGATTAATATATCTTCTTAAATTCCCTTTTGGTCTTGTTTTCACCTGAGGGAACCAACACATCATTGAATTTCATCTGAATTAAACTAAAAGTTTTAAAAAGTAAAACATTTAGTTTCCTTTGATAATTTTTATGATTTATTTATATATTTTTCCAGATTAAATGTAGATATAATTTTAACAATTATTTTCTGATGTTTTGTGATCCATGTTCTTTCTAAGCTCTCACTCCTCTCTGAGATGGTCAATAATATCATATAGGTTACACATGTGCTAGCAGGGAAAAACATTTCCATATTAATTATATCAAATAAAATATGTATCAGTTAAACTAAAAAACATTCATGGAGGAAATAAAGTGAAGAATGATATGCTTCAATCTTCATTCAGACTGTTATCAGTTTCTTCTTTGGTGGTGAAGAGCCTTTTTTATCATTAGTCTTTTGAAGCTGTCTTGGATCATTGAAAGCTAATAATTGTCATTCCCAGCTGATCACTAAAATGTATTGATGTTTCTTTGTTCAAAGTTCTTGAGGTTCTGCTTACTTCATTTTCAATCACTTCATTATAATTATTTTTAAATACCCTTTGAGTTAATGATGAGCTATTGTAAATAAGTGGCTGTACTGCATAATGGGAAAAAGCCTCTCTGAGAAGCTGAATTAAGATCCACTCCATTGTGGACTGGAGATATACCATAAACCATTTAATCTCTTGACATAAGTTTCCTTACCTGTACAAAAATGTTCAGACACTACCAACATCACAAATTTGTGAAGAAATCCTCTTTAAAAATTTAAATAGATAGTTAATGCAAATTCATAGAATGAATTGGTACATTTCTTTGAATTTTAATTTCAATGAATGCAACATTTTGTTGGAAAGTCTATGTCTCTGCCTAGAATAAAGATTGCTTCATCACATTAAAAATCATATAAGAAAATGTAATTTATCTATTTCTCATTATTAATATGTACATTCATATAAAATTACTTTATGAACTGCCTACATATTGACATTTGAATTTAGAAAAATAGTTGCAAATTTTTAAAACTAGCCTCAGGAAATGAGATATAGAAGTCCAAGATGGGAAAAATTAGAGACTAATCTCAACTGTTCTCTATAACAGCTTAATAAAACAATAAAAACTACAGTTTGGAATGATTTACATTTCACCCAGAATGTCCAAGTTAAAATGGACTTATCTTACAATATCGGGTGTGAATGAAGGAAGCAAATTAATAATGTCAATAAGAATCACAAAGGGTATAGTAAAAAGGTTTTACTTCTTAAGTCATTTCTTCCAATCCTTGACTCAAAAAATCAATCTGTAATTCTCATTTCAATAATTTAATTACTTCCAATATTTTATAGTTAGTAACAGACTAAGCAACTTGACTTTTTTTTGTTTGTTTGCTTTCTAATCAGAATTTAAAAAATTTTTAAAAAGATGTCTTATAACGACAGTTTGAAGGGATTGGAAATGTCTAGCCTAGTAGCCTAGAAAAAAGAGAACTTGATAAGAGGGGCATGACAGCAGTCCTGCAAATATTTGAAGAACCTTTCCTGGAAGGATGATTAGGATTATTCATATCAGTCCTAGAAAACATAAAAAAATTAGTGATATGAAATTGTAGAGAGGCAGATTTCAGTTAGATTTAAGGGAAATCTCTCTTATATATAATTATGTATATATATGAATTATGAAAATTGTGTAATTTTCATTCATATAATTATGAAAATGTAGAATGAAATGCTTCAGGATATGGTTAGTTACGTCCCTCACTGGAGATTTTTAAAAACTGGGAAGGGAATGGTTTGGGTGAGGTTCCCTATAGAGGTTCCTCCTAACAGATTCTATATTAATGAGAATATAGTGATTTCAAAACAAAAAAAAAAAGCAATATTTGTAATTCAGATTCTTCATTAGTTCATTTAGACTCTCACCATAATTTGCATGAATTAGTGATATTTTACAAAATGGATGACTGCAAAACTATTTACAACTTCCATAACCACTTTATTGGAATTCTAATACACTCTTAAATCATGTAGCAATTAACTTTTTCCTATGCTAAATGCCCTAGCACATCATGCAATATTAAGGGTAAGGCACAGTACACATACAACATCCTAATGTAGTAATTTGATCTCTCTTAAATTATTTATAGGCCATTCCCTTCAAAACAGGAGCTAATGATAAGCAAGGTTCCCTCCGTTTGATTTATTGTTTTGTATTAATGAATTCATACACTTGCTTACTGTTCTGCATGCTTAAGGGCTTGCCACTGATTTATAGACGTCTTCACTCCTATATTTTGTATCACAAAATTAGGAATAATGGAGATTTCTCACACAGTTAATATGATGGCATTACAACTAGATTGACAGGGAAGATGTTGAAAATAATGGATTCTGTATAAGTATTTTCCCTAATGTGCTATTTAATCTTGATATTTCAAAATTTAAGCTCTACAAGACAGATATATATTTAATTTCTGTAGTGGATCCAATGAACATTTTTGGGAAAAAAAACAACTATTGCTATCAGTATCAATTACCATACTCTGGAAATATAGATAAAAATGTGCATATATATGTATGTTATATGAATAAACACTCGTGTATGTATATACATATATAATTTCTACAGATATGTCTATCCATGCAAAAACAAACAATTCTAGAGATATACTGGCCTATATAATGTATATAGAATATTTGTACATAGAGACATGACATACATGTACATACATATGTACACACAAGGGCTATAAATACATACACACTAGCACATGTATGTTTGTATGTGTGTATGCCCACATTGATATCTTTTTACTTCTTATTTCTGCCTCAGAAATATTATCCTCAACTTCATTAACTTGATTATTTTTTTTAACATTTTATAATTTTTATTTTTTAGAAAAGTTATGGTCACACGATTCATGTTCTGGCTTTCCCCTTCACGCCCGACATCCCCCCACTTTATTATTATTATTATTATTATTATTATTACTATTACTATTATTATTACTATTACTATTATTATTATTAGTTTATTATTCTGAATCACTCAGGTACTACCGACCTAGAAGAAACCACCCATTTCAAGTGTCCTCATTCATGCTCTCTGCCACTTCCGTGCTGCCTGTATACTCTATTTTCTTATAAAATATTTTTTATTTTATAAATTATATAAATTTATATAATTTATACATATGTAATATATATAAAATTTTATAAATAATTTAATAATTATTCCCACAAATAACATATTTGTGCTCAGCTTCTTTGCCTTCGCATATCCACCCCGAACACGCCCATCACCAGCGCCAACCATGCCGGCATCTGGAAGACAAGAATTGTTTCATTTTATGCCTTTATAAGGCAGCGCTTCTTGGAGATGGCCATTCATTACTTAACAAATATGAATTTTAATTGAATTCATTTGCAAAATTGCTACTGAAATTAATTAAAGCAATTAACACACTCAGTTTATGAGGGAAAGCAATTTGGCCCTACTTTCCTCTTGTCTTTTTTGGGGGGTTTCATTGTAGGATTCATGCCACGTCGATGATACCTGCTGGAGAGGCAGCCCAGGCAAATTATTTCATCTCTAAAGGGTCAGGATATACGTTAAATGTAAATAAAACAACTTTAGCTCACTAGCGGCACCTGGCTTCAGCCCATGGAACGTCACTTGGCAGCTGCTTCTGACTAGGGTTCCTCATACTCGTGAAATCCTGAGTTCTGTCCCCGGACCTCACTCCTATTTTTTGAAATATCGCTGTTACACAGAACTCGATTTGCTCCTGGTAAATATAGAATAATATTAAAACCTAGATCAATTATACAACTTGTTTATTTTAGGAGGGAAATCCATCTGATATTTGTTAAAGCACCCGTCTGAGCTTATTCAATTTGGCTATAGCCCAGAAAAAAATTTTTTTAATATGTTAACATTAGACAGTCTTATTATCTATAC
>NC_058134.1:157762704-157779728 GCF_016433145.1 Gracilinanus agilis | reverse complement strand
ATATATATATATATATATATATTTGTTTATTTATTTATTTTAAAATTAGTAGGGCAATATTTTAAACAAGGTTCTTCACTTTCAAAATTAGAATGAATTAAAGCCATGACTACTATGGAAAACTGAAATGAGTAAATTTTGATGTAGAGAAAATCTGTTCAGTGGCTCACAGATCTAGAACTGGAAGGAATATGAGAGGTAATCTAGTCTGACACCATCATTTCATAGTGATGATGCTGGGATCCAGAGAGATCAACTCAGTAGTCTAAGACCACAAAGTTAGCAACTATAAATCAAGGTTTTAACCTCTGCTCCTTTGATTCTATGTTCCACAAACTTTCCCTGTCTCCCACTCCATGCACATTGCATTTGCATACAGAGCTTATTTTGTTGACTTTTTTATTCAAATTTATAACTTTTTAGTAAAAGTTGATCAAGGGTACTCCCCTTGTTGGATTCATATTAATCTCCTTATGTTGAATTTATAATAATCTCTAAATACAACTTAAATGCCACATTTAAGAACCAAAGTCCTTCCTATATTTCTACAAATTTGTAGAAATATAGGAAGGACTTTGGTTCTTAAATGTGGCATATATATATGAAAAACAAATATAGGAATATATAGAGAGTATATTGTAATTATATATATATATACTCAAATATGTTGTATTTGAGTATATTGTAATTCTATTTATACTCAAATATATATTGAGTATGATGTAATTAGATGATTATATAATCATCTAATTACATTATATTCAATACTTGATTTGGTTTTCCAGAGTTCTCACATAGCATACCACCATATTTGCTTCTAAGTACCAAGTAAACAGATATGATATCTTACCTACATGGTATATCTTCCAGCACCTAGCACTGTGTTGTATAGGCAGTAGTGTCTGTATACTATTTTTTAAAGTATGTTGTAAAGTGAGAGGAACCAGGAGAATATTGTATACAGTAATAGCAATAATATATAATGATCAACTATGAATGATGTAACTATTATCAGCAATGTTAGAATCTAGGAAATTTTGAATTATTTTTCTTCTTTTTATTGCAAATTAATTTTTATTTTAAATTATTTTTCCATGTTTACATGATTCATTTTCTTTCCTTCTCATCTTCCCTCCCACCTTCCCAGAGCCAAAAAGCAATTCTACTGAGTTGTACAAATGTTATCACTTGATATCTATTTCCATATTATTCATTTTAGGTATAGAGTAATCTTTTAAAGCCTAAACCCCAAATCATTTACCAATAAATACATGTGATAAATGAGGTAATGTTTTTCTTTTGCATTTCTATTCCCATAGTTCTTTCTCTCAATGTGGTTAGCATTCTTTCCCCTAAGTCTTTCAGGAATGTCCTGGCTTGTTGTATTGCTTCTAGTAGCAAAGTCTATTACATTGTATTGTTCCACCATGTTTTACTTTCTGTGTATAATGTTCTCCTGGATCTGATCTTTTCACTCAGCATCAATTCCTGGAGGTCGTTCCAGTTCACATGGAATTCCTCCAGTTCTTGATTCTTTTCAGTACAATAGTATTCCATTACCAACAGATACCACAGTTTGTTCAGCCATTCCCCAGTTGATGGGCATACCCTTGTTTTCCAATTTATTGCCACCACAAAGAGTGCAGCTATGAATATTTTTACAAGTATTTTTCCTTATTATCTCTTTGGGGGTACAAACCTGGTAGTGGTATTGCTGGATCAAAGGATCAAAAAAAATTGGATCAAAGCATACTACTTCTCATTTTATTTCCTCAGTGAACTTTTCTCTAGTGTAAGTGATATGTTTCTTCTTTCACAAAATGATCAATCTGGAAATATATACTTTATAATAAGATTTATAAAACATATATCATGTTACCTTCCCCATGTTGGAGAAAGGAGAAGGTTGAGAGGGAGAGAACATGGACTGCAAAATGTCAAAACATGATTATTGAAAATTACATCGACGTGTAATCTAGAAAAAAATGTTTTAAATAAACAGTCCAAGTAAAAGAACAGGTGCTAAATTATGGATTGTGAATTCATATATTTGTAGAATTATCCTGTCATCATAATGTATCCATTTTAACAAATAACCCATCTTGATAATTTATGGAAATCTATCTTGTATGTAATTAGCACTCAATATATGAGTTAAGTGCCATTAAACTATAATGCAGCCTTTAAAAATAAAATGCTTATTATCTAAAAGTCATCAAGCATCTATTAAGTGCCTACTATATGCCAGACACTGTGCTGAGTGCTCAGGAATCAAGAAAGGCAGAAATACCAAACAATCCTTGTTCTCACAAAGTTCACAGTAAAATCTCACTGGAGTAACAGGTAAGGGAAGAAAAGAGGAAGGTTTTATATGGCACCTATTACTCTGCATGGCATTTCTTACAAAATTTTATTATTTGATCCTTGTAACAATTCTGCAATAAAGGTGCCTTTATTAACCCAATTTTATAGTTGAAGAAACTGAGGCAAACAGAAATTAAGTGATTTTCCCAGAGTCATATAGCTCTTAAATGTCTGAGGCTAAATTTGAACTCAGGTCTTCCTGCTTTCAGACCCAGTGCTCTATCACCTGTACCTCTAGCTGCTTCAGTAGAGAAGAAAAATGACAAACTACATATAAACAAGATAAAATGGCAGTAATCACAGACAAGATAAACCCCAAATACTGAAAGTGTCAAATGCTTGTTTGATTGAAGGGATTGGTTTTAAGTTAATGGAGTTTTGAGTGCTTTGACAGAGCTTAATCTTAACTAGATAAAAACTTTATTTTCTAGTTTGGCAAGAGTATAAATTGTATGAAAGAAGGTAGTATAAGATAAAAATAAAAAGATATATTAGTCCCAGATACAGTGAGGTACCACAATGAAGAGAGTGCTGTTCCTACAGCCAAGAGGAACTGAGTTCAAATGCCACCTTAGACACAACAGTGTAACTTTGGGCTTTTTTAAAAAATGGAGATAATAATAATGCTCCACCTGCCAGGTTTATTGTAAGAATAAAACAAGAGAATATTTGTAAAACATTCTGCATTTAAATGTTGATGTTGTTATTAAGAGGACCTTGGATGTGAGCAAAGGAGGTTAAACTTTATTCAGTAGGATGCCAATGAAGAATTTTGAGCAGATCCTATGCAGAGGAGAAAATGTAATGAAAAAAAAGAGAAAAGAACTGGCACAGTGATTAAGTGGAGAACCCACTTTAATGTGCTGGTAAAATCAGGAGTTGGCAAAGTGTATTACAATGGACAATGCTGGATTTGAAGATGGAGAACCTGGTTTTGATACAAATTGCACAACCTTGGGCACTTCACTTTATTTATCCATGCTCCCATTCCTCATCAGGAAAACAAGGGGATTGGATTAGATTGCCTGAAGCCATTCTTCTAGCTCTAAATCTATGATCTGACAACAAATCATTTTTAGGTGCCTTGGTATTTCTGGCAGGAGTAACCCAGAAATAGAAAAAGAGAAGGAGCAGGGTTATAGGAATAACAGTATGGAACCTCTGATATTCATGGAAAAAAGAATATATAGAAAAAGATATTCATTTATATTGGATGAAAACTGCCCAAAGCATTTGAGGACTTTAAAGAAGGCAATTGGTTTCAGTAATTAGAAGATTATTGACCTTTCAGGTAAGACATTGAGTAGAATGATGAGAACTGAAACCAGATTGCAAAAGCTGAAGAGAGTTGGCATCAATCATATGGAGGCATCAGATATCAGATAACTTATTTAGAAACCTATCATCGAATGGTTAGAAATAGTGCACCATCACTGGATAGTATAAAAGGGTCAAGGAAAGTGTTATTATTATTATTGTCATTGTTTTATTTTAATTTTAGGACATTTGAGTATATTAATAATTAGATGAAGGTGGTGTAAAAGCTAGTGATTAGGAAAAATTTCAAAATACATTAAAGGGAGAGTGAAAGCTAAGATTAAAAAGAGTAACAGGAAGATATACAATGAACTCCACACCTCCTCATTCATTGAAAAAAATTCCAGACAAATTCAGAAAATGAAAAAGATAAAATCCTGATTAAGAAATTAATATGGATTTTATGGTAGATGCTGGGAGCAGAGATGATGCTTACAGATGCTCCTCTTGCCCAAATCCTACACACACACACACACACACACACACACACACACACACACACACACACACACACACGAAAATAAATCACCTCAAAGCAAAGCAAAGCATGAGCAATATGACTCCATGGGGTGAGAAGATTGTGTAACCCAACTAGAGTGTTATTTGAGAGAACTAACAGAATGCAGACCAGCTTGATGCACTGTTATGTGGCCAGGAGGAATGGCCCAAGGGAAACAAAAAACAGGAAAAAATACTTAGAGCAAACACCTTTGATAAAGGCCTTATTTCTCAAATGCTAAGAGAAGGAACTCAAATTTATAAGAACACAAGTCATTCCCCAACTGATAAATGATCAAAGGCTAAGAACAGACACTTCTCAGATGAATAAAATAAAACTATAGTCATTTGAAAAAATTATCCAAATCCCTACTGATTAGATAATTACAAATTTAAAAAACCCTGAGATGCCACTTCACAAATATCAGATTGGCTAATATGACCAAAAAGGGTAAATGCTAGAAGGGATGCGGGAAAATTAGGACGCTAACACGCCACTGGTGGAACTATGAATTGATGCAACCATTTTGGAGAGCAATTTGGAGCCATGCCCAAAGATCCATAAAACTATGCCTACCCTTGACTTAGCAATACCACTAATTTTCTTGTGACCCAAAGAGATCATAGAAAGGGCAAAAAAATACTTTTACAAAAATATTTTAATAGCAATTTTTTTTATTGGTGGAGAATGGCACACTGAAGGGATGTGAATCAATTGGGGAATGACTGAACAAATTGTGACATATGATTTTAATGAAATATTATTGTGCCCTAAGAAACGATAAACAGAGTGAGTTCAGAAGAAAAACTGGAATGACTTGTATGAATTGACACAAAATGAAGTAAGCAGAATCAGGAGAACTAGATTTAGTAATATAAATATTGTATAATGATCAATCATGAAAGACTAAACTATTATCAGAAATGAAAGGTTCCTAGATAATCTACTTGCAGATCAAGACATTCCAATATTCACTTTATTTTCTTTGTGATTTTTTTCATATGTACTCTATGGGTATTCCTTCATAGCATCAAGAATACGGAAACATGTATTGTATGTGAGAACTGGTATGAGCTCTCTCAGACTATGTATACACACAGGAAACAACCCAGTGTAGGCAGAAACAATGGAACTGTGAAAGAGGATTTCCATATCTGGCATAGGAACAGCTGCCAACCAACAAATCTGTCTGTCATTGTCACTCAGTTCCAAATTACAGACCCAGGGAAGACTGAGGACACAATGTATGTCTATGGGTGCCACTCAAGAGTGAGTAGTCCTGGGTCCAAACTTTATCCCCTGAGAAGATATTGAGAAGCAAGCAGCAACTCCGTGTTGTATTCCAGAAGCTCAATCCAATTTCTCAAATCTAATCTCCAGCCTCAAGCTAAATCTGAAAGTTTCAGCAGAAAAATGATGGCAGGAAATCGAGACCAAAGGGAAGCCTGAAATTCCTTTGCTCTGAATCCACCAGTTTTTACAGCTGGTTATAGTGGCTGAATCCAGCAAAAGTCTACTGAGGCTCCAAAGAGGTCAAGCTCAAAAGCCTGTTGTTGCTCAAACCGGTGCCAGAAATTTGCAGAGCCCATAGTCAACAGGAAAATAGGACGGAAAGGAGAAAAGAAAGAGGAAGGAATTAGAGGTAGGATTATTTAGGACAGGATTAATTCCAAGCCAAATTCTAAGGATGTACAAAATTATTCACAGCTTTTTTGCAGTGGAGGGTGCACATCGGTTGAGGAAGAGTTGAGTAAGTGACAGTATATAAATGTAATGGAATACAATTGTGCTTTAAGAAATGAAGATACTAGAGAAATGCAGGAAGACTTATATTAATTGATTCAGAAACAAATGGGCAGAAATAGGAGAATAATTTACCTAATAATTTTATAAAGATAATTTTGAAAGACTTGGAACTCTAATGTTTCTACTGAATAACCAAAGAATTAAAGATGAAGAATATTACCCACCTTACTCATGGTGAAGAGAGAGAGAAAGAGAGGGGGTGGGGTAGAATTTTATATATAAGTTGATATAATAATATACTTACTGTAATGTACATTGATATAAATTACATATAAAAATTCAGATACATACATTATACTTTTTATAAATAATAATAAAGTTTATAGATAAAAATAATTATATGATATATATAGACAAAGGTATTATATATTTCTGCTTTGTTCATGTCATACATACATATGTGTGTTTACATGTTCACACAAATATATACACATATACATTCTATATAACACACATATATTTACAAAATTATACATGGCTAAAGCAGAAATTTGCTTTGCTTGACTCTCATGTTTGCAAAAGGAGTTCAGTTTTTCTTGCCATGTGCAAGTGGCTAAGGGGAGAAGCAAAGAAGAGGAAGGGGAAAGGAAAGGAGGATTTTTATTGATTGAAAAAATATTTTCAAAATGCAAAGGAGGGGATTGATTGATTATAGAACCAAGGTTTAGAAGAGGTAAAAAGTACAGAATCAAAAGTGCAGGTAGGGTGAGTAAGGTTAAGCCAATGATCAGAGAGCAGGCGATAATGCTGAGAAGCAGAAGAAGAATGTTAAGGAAGTTTCACTAGTTTTTATAAATCTCAATAAAGCACCATGTTGTCATCTGCAGTAGGAGTATTATTCAGGGACCAAGAAGAGAAGAATATGTGTTGTAATAGTCTGTAGAGAACCGTAAAAACTGATAAGACTAAGCAGCAAGCTTAAAGACTTGTTTTTAGATTTTATTTTTATCTATTTTAATACTATTGCAAAATACTACATGAATTTTCCTACAATGATGTCATTAGCTTATCTTTAAAAGCTCTCTAATTAGCATGACAGTTTCGCTTAAGGATTATTATCTCAATTTATGATTATATAAAATTTTCTATTTACTCATTGTTGTAAGGTTTAAAGGATTCAGAAAGTAAGCTTGGAATCTGAATTGGTAATGATGTTGTTCACAAATTCCAATATAAGAAGCAAGCATTGTCTCAGAGTTTTTGAAACAAAACAAAAAAACAAAACTAGTTCACATGTATCGGTTTAAAATCTGCTTAAAAATATTCCTTAGAGGGGCAGCTGGGTAGCTCAGTGGAGTGAAAGTCAGGCCTAGAGACTCAGCCACTTCCCAGCTGTGTGACCCTGGGCAAGTCACTTGACCCCCATTGCCCACCCTTACCACTCTTCCACCTATGAGACAATACACTGAAGTACAAGGGTTTAAAAAAATATTCCTTAGATTGTAAAAAAATTAAATAATATACTGAAAAATTATTCAACTACTGTAATAATCATGTTTCTATCTGTATTATAACCAAGAACAATTAAATTGTCAATAATCCAGTTCCATGGTAAGAAACTTAACTTTATTTTAAATGGACATTGACAACGTAAGTGAGAATATGAGAGATTATGGAGAGCTGTGAATATCTCACACCTCTAAGCCAAAGTATTTTTGCCTGGTTCTTCTGTCAATAAGTTTAATAATAAACTTTATGCAGAGGGATCTTAGATCTGGCCTTTCTTTACCCCAAACATCAGTCCCACAAAACCAATTACCTATTGGATACTTTAAGGTAAATATCCTTGAGATATCGTAACTGCAACATATCTAAAACTGGTCTTATCTTTCCCACTAAACCTTTCCATCTCCAAAGTCCCCTTTTCTCCTAATGCACTGCTATCCTCCCAGTGTCTCATAATTTTGGCATTATCCTTAACTCTTTTCTCTGTCTTACTTCATAAATCTAATAAATTGCCAAATTTTGCAGTTTCTATCTTTACAACATCCCTTACCTCTAAACCCTTTTCTCTCCTCAAACAGCTAGCACCATAGTTCAGCTTCTCATCATCTCCTCTTGAGACTATTAATACAGCTTCTTAATGAATTTCACTGACTCAAGTCTCTCACTATTCAATCCAAACTTATACTCTGTTGCCAAAATAATTTTCCCTAGTCAGTCAATGCCATTGGTTTCCCGTTGACTTCCAGGTGAAATATGGACTCTTCTGTTTAGCTTTAATGTCCTAGAAAAACATGGTTTCAGACTACCTTTTCTGCTTCTGCTTCAGTTTTATATTATCCTCTTTTCTGTGATCCAGCAAAAACTTCAATGCCTCTAATCCTCATTCATGGCGGTCTTCACTCTGCTTTTTTAATAGTCATCCTCCTTGCTAGGAAGATGTTTCCCTCTTATTATCTCTTCCAAACAGAATCCCTATATTTCTTTAAAATGAATATGAGATATGATCATCTTCATGAAACTATTTTTAATATTTTATATATTCCAATTGCATATAAAATTGTCTTTTCATTAAAAAAATTGAGCTCCAAATTCCCTCCCTTCTTCCTTCTCCATCCCTCCCTCCCCACATCATTTATTGAAAAGGCAAGAAATTTGATATATGTTATAGACGTACAGTCAAGTGAAGCAGCTGCCACAATGGATGGATCCTCTCTAAAATGTATTATTGAGATACATCTAAAACCAAGTGGAATTGTATGTCGGCAAGGGGGGTTAGGGAGATTTGGGGGAGAGGGAGAGAACATGAAACATGTAACTATGGGAAAATATTCAAAAGAAAAATTTAAAAATTAAAATAAAATGACTTATAGAGTTGCCGAGATCATTGAAAGTTTTATTCAGTAGTTGAGGATCACATAGTCATTATAAGTCAGAAACAAGATGGAACCTAGATCTTCAAGCTCTGATCATTTCATTCCTGACCCAGTCCTCATTCCTAGACTTATATACTTCTCTGCCATCATACTTTAGCTAACTCATTTCATTTCCTACTTTCTTTTTTTTTATATGTCATCTCCTCCCATTTGAATGTAGGTTCCTTGAGGGTAAGGACTTGCTTTTTTCACTCATGTATGGATCCTTAGCACCTGCCACATATTGAGCATTTAATAAAAGCTCATCAATCTATTATATCACAGTATAATGTGGATCCATAGTTTTATATCATATATGGTTTTATGGTAGCTGCTCACAGAACAGAACAATGTGGAGCTGATAGAGAGGCATTGTGCAGTTGTGTAAAAACATGGAATCTGAATTTTTTATCTTTGTCCCATCACTCACTAGCTGTGAGATGTTTTAGGCAATTCACTGGAGTTTTGTGAGTCTTGGTTTTTCCTTGCCCAGAGACCAATTTTATGCAACTCGATCCATCCATCTTATTCATCAGAATTAGTTCTGAATATTCCGAGGATCAAATGTAATGATTCCTATGAAAGTGCTCTCTGTGCCATAGAAATACCATTAATTTTAGTAGGTGTCCAATAGTTGTTGAGCAGATAGAGAGATTTAGCAAATTGCCAAATTTCAAATGCCAGTCAGGGATAGATAGCAGCTCTCTTATGCTGTGACAGCAGCTTGTGTTTTGGGCATTGTGCCACCATTTTTATAGTTCCCTTTCTTTTTTCATTTTATTGATTCAGCTTCAGGCAATCACCAGAATAAATCGTATTTAATAAATGAGATCATGGTTATTTGAGCTACCTCTTAATATTATTATATGAATTACTTTACTGTCCATCAAAATCCCCTTCTATCCTTCTTTCTTTTACGATTTGATCACATTTGTTTTTTTCCAGAATTAGTGCAACTCATTTTTTGGTTATGTGGCATCACAGGTTGCCATGAAAAACAAATCCTTCCTCCTAATTCCAGGCATTATTGCCATTTAGCTTGGAAGGGTTTGTTTTACAGAGTTTGGCTCACTGGCAAATAGCTCATTATAACTCTTGTTCAAATTGTGGCATCTGGTATGTTAGAAAGAAGATGGACATTTTTCCCAAAAGAAGCTGAGAAATAAAGATATGTTCATGTTGCCTCTTCCTGCCAGGGTTCAGATATAAATTTTTTCATGTATTTTCTTGCCCTCATCAATACTCGTTGAATGAGGTGCCACATGGACTAACCACTGCTCCTGGAGTTTGGTAATCCTGAGTTCAAATCTTTCCTTGGATACTTAGTAATTTTGTAACTCTGGGCAAGACACTTAACTTGTCTGACTCTGGCAACTAAACTAGTAAAGTGAGGGTTATAATAATAGTACTTACCTCTCAGAGTTATTATGAAAATAAAAGGAGGTCACCTTTGTAAAGTGCTTGGCACAGTGTCAGATAGAAAGTGCTTAACAAATATACTTTTCCCTCCTTCCTTCCTTTTTTTCTGTTTCTACCCCCATTCACTTGAAAATAACATTAAAATTGATTTATCAAAGTGACTAATTTATTTTGCACAATAGGCAATTATTAGTATTTAAAGCATAAAAAAACCTTTGTAATGCAAAATATTATGTTGTGTCCTATATCAACACCTTTCCTGGTTTAGATCCATAATCAAAGAAATTCTGTCAATTAACTCCCATTTTCCTTTCAGACCAATATTCCTCAAATCTGTTGTTTCCTCTTATTAAATTATAATCTACATATACAAAAATATTTAAAGAAGATCTTTTTAGGGGAGAAAGATTTCTAAAGTGAGAGGATATCCATCAATTGGGGAATGGTTGTCAGTTATATTATATGATTGTAATGGAAAATTATTGTGTTTTAAGAAATAATAAACAGTAAGAGCTCAGAAAAACTGGAAAGACACAAACAGAAACAGAGTGAAACAGGCAGAACTAGGATGATATTGTAGAGTGAGAGGAATACTTTACAATGAACAACTGTGAGTAAGAGCTAATCCCAGGGATACAAAGATCCAAAACTATCCCAGAGGACTCATGATAAAAATAATGCCATCTAATTCCAGAGAAAAACCCTAAATTTTAAACCAGATCAAAGCAAATTTTTTTTCACTTTCTTAGATTTTTTCTATTTGCTTCCTTCCACAAAATGATTAATATGGAAAAAATGTTTTAAACAATTATGCATGTAAAATATATATGAGATTACTTATCATCTTAAAAGGGATAGGGCAGTGATGGGCAAACTTTTTAAAGAGGGGGCCAAAGGAAAGGAAATGCTCATCTGTCAGTCTGTTTCTAAGGCAACTCTTTTCAAAGTTTCATTGTATTATATCCAACTCATTGTATTCGTCAGATTAGGAATAATGACCCACAGGCAGGATAGAACATTTCAGGGGGCTTCATCTGGCCTACCAGCCATAGTTTGCCCATCACTGGGATAGGGGATTGAGGGGAGTGAAAGAGGAACAGAATTTGATACTCAATATTCTTTGGAAAATGTTGGAAACTGTTTTTATATGTAATCTGGGGGGAAATAAAATTTAATTAAAAAAAAGAGTTCAAGTTTTTAAACATCTCTATAGCCCCTGCTAACAAGAGCAATCTCTCTCCTGGCTGCTCTTCTATTCACCACCTCTGGGAAGGTCAGTGGTAATCTAGCTTTATGCCAGGTGCATATTACATGTTAATTGGGGAATGATTTCAATACTTGTTGCTTTTCCTCTATTCTTATTTCATAATTGACTAGGATTGCTTATCTTTCACTCCATTTTCTTCCTGGAAATTTTGGCTTCTCATCTGGTCTATATAGTACCACAACTATTCCTTGACAATGGTTCATAACTAATAGGACTGTGAAATGGGGTCAGTGAGAGAGAGAGATCAATTTTTATCCTGCCTAAGATTACTTCTTCTGATCCTTTTTTTAAAAACCCTTAACTTCTGTGTATTGGTTCCTAGGCAGAAGAGTGGTACGGGTGGGCAATGGGCGTCAAGTGACTTGCCCAGGGTCACACAGCTGGAAAGTGTCTGAGGCTGGATTTGAACCTAGGACCTCCTATCTCTAGGGCTGTCTCTTAATCCACCTGAACTACCCAGCTGCCCCCCTTCTGATTCTTTAATTCTTAAAATGTTTGCCTGTACACTCATTACATCATTTTTACCCTCACACACATATAATTTCTCCTTTCCTCTCTCCCTCCCCTCCCTCCTTTTTTCCTCCCTTCTCTATTTTCTCTCTTTCCTTCCCTTCTCTCCTCTCTTACCTTCCCCTACTTTTCTTTCTTCTCTTCAATTTTGTGGACGGGGCTAGACCAACTGGAAGAATGAAGGCAATTACTCATCAGCTAGAGGATAGGATCATGCCTGAAGATCCAAAAGCTATATACTCCAAATCATTCGTTTTATGTATGAAGAAGCTCCCTAGAAAAATAAGAGACTTGTCTAAGTTTATCTGAGTAGGCAAAGCTATAATCTCTACTTCATAAAATAAGTGAGAAAAGAAGAAAATACACTGTCTCTTCCAGGTGCTTTGGAATTCCTTCTTGTTATTACAATGGCATCTAGAGATCAGGCCAGAAATCCAGAATACCTGAGTTCAGGTCCTGCATCTGACACTTACTGACTGTGTCACCATGAAAAAGACACTTAACCCCTCAAAGATCTAGGCATTTTGCTAAGACTATGTTACAGAGAAGGTGTCAGCTTTCATTGGTTGATGAAGTTTTTAGATGAATATTATCTTTAACAGCATTTAATTCTCTGAGGCTCAAATCAGCTCTATTTTCCAATTTTTATTCTATGACCCTATCTGTAAGATAGAAGGCACAGTCAGACTCAACCCTTCAGGGAACTGATGCATAATCAAACTATTCACTTTGACCAACTTAAGGATTAATTTGGATCATTTCTCAGTTGTTCCAACTGCAGGACATTTTTATAGATTGACTGATGGATGGTCATAGCACACCAGTCACTTGTTATGCTGTGTTGCACTCTTGTTACTTGAGCTATGTAGGCATAGCCTGTGTCATCAGTAATGAACCAAAGACTTGGAAATAAGAGCTTGAGTTTTATCAAGAAATATTGCCAGCGGAGTCCAGACACTTTGCCCTCTTGGCATATTAAGAAGCTTCATATACCAGGCAAGGTCACTGCAACAGATCACAAGGATGAAGGAAGGAAGAGGTGTGGGGCATGAATCACTTCCTGCCTTTGTAAACTCTTTGACTACTGTCTGGCTCATCATGTCTTTTCTAGCCTTTTAATTTTATAGACTGTGCTTTAATTTTTTCTCCCATCCTCCTTTGCCCAGCTATCTCATTTTTGCCATATGGGTATGCCCTTTCCCCGAGTTTTATATAAGCTTCACCCTCTGTAAGAATTGTCTTTATCATTTTCATTTAAAATAAGCTAACCTCTAACCTTTTCTCACAGAGTTCGACCTGAGGTTGGACATACAGATTCTTTTAGCTTGAATATTGAATCATTGAGTAGAAAAAAAGAAAAAGAAAAACATGACTATGAGCCTTTGCTAAAGTTTTGCACTAGTTCCTTGATTCATAGCTAGGGGAAAGTTCATGTTCCCTGGGTGAATGTGTATAAAGAATGTAGGGTTTTGATAATGGCTGAAACTCTCGATTTGGGAACTTCCTTCATGGCTACAGACAACATTTGTGGGTGCTAGGAAGCCCTAGCACTCACAGATAGTAAGTTTTAAAGGCAAGAACTGGAATCCAACTTTTCCTGACTCCAAGCCTACCATGCTACTGCGCATATTGTCTCCTGGGCAAGGTTCAAATATTCCTTCCCAACCTAATGGGCTTTTGCAAAATTGTAGTTCCTGTGTGTTACTGACCACCAAAGGCTTTGAGCAGGTTCTGTAATGTTTAGGATGTTTGTCATAAAACAAATTCCAATATATAATAGAAATTATAATTTTTTGATGCTATGCAATGTGCACATTTATAAAAAGTAATATCGAAGTGTCCTTTGTAGCATCCCAGGTGGCTACCTTCCTTTCATAATCCTAGCTCTGCCTTGAGTGACCTGTTTCAATAACACAATGAACTCAAGAGTCTATTAATAGGTGAAATGCTGTTGAATTTTTTCCAAAAAATAAAAATAAAATAAAAGTCTTTATCTGCATTGCCACAGATTTGCTCTATAACTTCTTTTTCTTTTTCCACTAGTAAACTCAAATCACAACTCACTGAGAACATCAGGTTCAAAGTTGTCCTCACTTCTACTTGATTACTGGGGTTTCCAAAGACTACTTTCCCTTGGGAGAGGAAAGCACAAGAGATGTCTATGTTTCTTTTCCTGCACTCCTGCATCTGTTCATTAATAGCACAGTGAAAAGCTGAGGTTCCTTGGATCATAGGTTTAGAGGTGGAAAGCAATTTAAAAACCATAAAATTCAAACCCTTCACTTTAAAGATGAGAGAAAATGGAGACCCAAAGAAATTAAATTACTTATCCAAGTCATTTGTAGTGAGTGACAGAGGCAGAATGTGAACCCATGTTCATTGATTCGAATGTCAATACCCACTTTATTATACTATGCTGATTTAAAGAGATTTTACTAGGAAGTATTAGAAGGGGATACAAATAGAAGCAAGACAATCCCTGGCTTCAAGGATCTAACATTCTATTGAGGAGAAAAAAATATGTAAAGGGAAGCTAGAAATGGAAGGAAAGTTGTGGTTGAGATTGAGGCCAAAAATCAAGGAAAGATGTGGGTTTGGTCACATTAAAATGAAATGTGAGCCTAGGATGGTTCCAGGAGCAGAGTCCAAGGTTTAGGTGAATAAAAGATGAGGATGATGGCTAAAATGAAGATGCTGCAGCTTGGAAATTATGCTTAGGAACTTGACAAAATTTCTTACAATTTCTCCTGGTCCTCTACTAAATACAAAACATCTGCTTCTCTCTATAGCTCCCCATGGGCCATTATATTCTCCTCATTTTAGAACTTAATATTCGGCTCTTTTCAGGGCCCTACAATTAACTGGTTTCAGCTGCACTGAACTTAAATCTTTTACTATGATACATCAAATGCTAGTCCTAAGCAGGACATCCCTTCCTTTCTTCCATTAGCTTGATTATCCTTCATTACATTAATTGAAATCCACTGGTTAAGGTAAGGAAAAAAACCTTTTCTTGCCACCCAGGGATAGATAGTACCATCCTGCCTCTGAGGACCAAAATATACCCCCAAATTTGGGATTTTTTTTACCTTTCAAGATGCCTTGGAAATCAGTATTTTCTATCCCAGTTTTAAGTTGGTTACCTCTGTCTCTGGTTTTATTTTAATTTGTGACATGAATCAGAAACAGATTCTACAGGTGAAATTTTTTTACCTATTTGGCATTTGATAAAAATGTTGTCACTTCCATCTCAATCCTCATAGACCCAGAGCTTTGTTGCCTACGTCATCAGATCCATCCTTTGTCTATCTCTTCTCTATCTTTACAGTGCGACTCTTCCAACCAGATTCTTTTCTTCACTTGTCCCACACCTGAAATCCCAAAATGACTTCTTCCTCTCTACTATTCCTTCCCTGGAACTGAATTAAACTGAAATACAGACCTAAGGATATATGGAAAATGAACATACTTCCTTAAATCTCAGCTAGTAAGCCAATTTCTTCCAAAGCTCAGAATCCTGAGTTTACCATGTCCATTCCATAATGTGTTCATTTCTCCACTTAGGGAATAAATAGTTTTCTTCTCATTTCACAGATGAAAACACTGAAGACTTAATAAAAATAACTTGACCAAAGACGTACAGGCAGTAAGTGCAGCAGTAATGAAGCAACAAAGGGGATTTCAAAATCATATATCCTTAATCCATATGAAATAGTCTTTCATACCATTAGCACTATACCCAGGTAAATTGTGTTCCCTAGGAAGAAGGTAATATATTGTACCTAGGTAAGAATAATGAAAATTATATGATATGAAAATTAAAATAAAATGCCATTCTTATCAAAGAGTATCAACCTAATTTCACTGTCTCTACTAATTCAGAAGGGAATTCCTAAATATTTTTTCTGTAATTTATCCTCTAATAGTTGTCTCTCTACCCATCCCTCTGCCCTTAAGATATGACTTTGTGGTTCTATTTTGTTTCAGATGCTATTAGAATTAATTTTCACTTCCTCAACACACACTAATGGGCCACTGGAGATGGCTCAAGACCATGTTGTGTTGCAGAGTCATACCCTTCTGGGCTAACAATTAGTCATGGATCATCCACAGATGGAATAGGAAAGAATTGGTTGTAGTTTAATAGCATTATTTTGGCAGCAGAGAACTTAAGTTTGGCAAAATTACCTATTCATTTGTGCACATTTATTTAAGAGGTAAATGAGGCTCAACTTTCTTCTTATCTCTGGTTCTGATATATTGTCAGAGAATACAGATATTTATTGTATTATTTTTTAAATAAATATTTGCCCTCAACCTAGCATGATTCCAGATTTGTATCATAACACTTGATATTTTGAAAAACGTTCACATCCAAGTATTTTAGAGTAGCACAAGTTACATGAGCAAAGTAGTAGAGAAAAAATAATCACAACTTAGTAATCAATTCAGCAAAGAGAAAATCCAAAGCATTGTTAACTGCAAGATAATTGACACTTTCATTTCAGTTATTAAAAATCGTTAAAAATAATTATTTAGCTTAACAAATATGACTTTGTTTTTGAATAGTTTTACTTTAGTTTTATTCAGTAAAGAAGAATTAATAATATTTTTATGCAAAGAAGGTACTCCAGAATATAAGATGCTCTTGAAAGTTATCGTGAGCATGAATGGTACCATGCAGATGTTTAAATAAGTGGTTCCTATGATGTTTCATTGCAAGTGATATTTCATTTCACCCTTGCTGGGTCAGGGAGTAGCTGTATTTCATTTGAAAAATAGAAGTGAAATCAATTTCCTAGTTAGCTTTCCCTCGATAGTAAGTTTTGCATCTAATTATATAATGAATTTTCTGAGGGTAGAAAATAGAGAATTGAAGTGAGAGGCAGACAAGGAAGGAAGGAAGGAAGGAAGGAAGGAAGGAAGGAAGGAAGGAAGGAAGGAAGGAAAGAAGGAAGTAAGGAAAGAAGGAAGTAAAGAAGGA
>NC_058134.1:157742828-157762429 GCF_016433145.1 Gracilinanus agilis | reverse complement strand
AAGGAAGGAAGGAAGGAAGGAAGGAAGGAAGGAAGGAAGGAAGGAAGGAAGGAAAGAAGGAAGTAAAGAAGGAAGGAAGGAAGGAAGGAAGGGAGGGAGGGAGGGAGGGAGGGAGGGATGAGGGAGGGAGGAAGGAAGGAAAAAAGAAAGTAAGTAAAGGAAGAAAATAAGAAAACAAGAAAAATAAGAGAAGGAAAAGACATATGTTTACTATCTAACCAGATTCTAAACTTAGCACTATAAAAATATCATCTCATTTGAACCTCACAGTCACCCGGGGAGATAAGTGATAGTATCATCCTCATTTTATATTTGAGGAAACTGAGAACGACAAAGGTTACGTGATTATCTTAGGGACACTTAAGTAGTAAAGGCAGGGTTTCCTTATCTAACTTTCAATAGTGTCACCTAGGTTCCACACTTTAACCCAGGATTTAATTGCATAAAGATGTTTTACTTAAAGTCATTAGTGCCTTATTCATTTAAAAAGAAGTAATTATTGACCTCTGGGCTAAGATGGCCACAGAGTAGAAACAAGGGTCTTCATCTCCTCACAACCAACCAATATACCAATATAAAGCACCTCAAAAAGACAAAAATCAAAATCTGACTAGTGAAGGGGCTCCACTATAGGGCTCAGCCTTGAAGGTAGGCAGGGTTTGACCATTTCCACACTATGAGAGGGAAAAATTCCTACCAGAGCTGATCACCCTTCTCCCACCTCACCTACAGTGCCAGAGTCAGAGGAGCGAGGGGCAGTCTCTAGGTTTCCAGGGCCCTGGGTAAGGCCACAGACTTAACTCTGAGGGCAGTGAATCTTGGAACCCAAGGCTGAGGAATGTGGAGCTTGGGGACAGAGATAGGGCAGAGAGGGGATACCACAGCAGACACAGCAGACTGGGAAAAATGGGCTCAGGGCAAAAATTGCTCTGTAGCTCTGCCGGCCCTCCTCACTCAGACTTCTGGCTGGGAAAGGAAGAAAAAGCTAACATAGCAATGGCCACAAACACCCAAGAACTACAATCTACAATTCCTAAAAAAAATAAGAAAAGTCTCTAACCTTGGATAACTTCTATGGAGAAAAAAAACTACAGACTACAGAGGTGACAGCAGAGAATAACAAACAAGCAAACACATCCAAACATTCCTCCCAAAATGGAAATTGGTCACAAGCTCTTGAGGAATTCAAAAAGGAATTCAAGAACCAAGTAAGAAAGATAGAAGAAACTTGGCAAGAAAATGGGAAATAGTTAAAAAAGAAAACAACAGTTTAAAAGACAGAATCTCCCACTTAGAAAAAGCAACACAGGAATCACATGAAGTAATAAACTGGAGACCAGAAGTGACCTGATGGAAGCCATGAAAAGCAGAATAGACCAAACCAAAAAGGAAGATCAAAAGATCATAGCTGAAAACCAGTCTTTAAAGACTAGAGTTTGGCAAGTAGAAGCTAATGATCTCACAAGACAACAAGAATTAATAATGCAAAGTCAAAAGAATGGCAAAATAGAAGGAAACATGAAATATCTCATTGAGAAGATGATGGACCTGGAGAACAGATATAGGAGAGACAATTTGAGAATCATTGGTTTACTGGAAAACCTGGAAAAAAAACAGAGGTCTTGACATATACTACAAGAAATTATCCAAGAAAACTACCCTGATATTCTTGAACAATAAGGAAAAATAGACATTGAAAGAGTCCATAAATTACTCTCTACATAAAATCCTCAAAAGACAACCCCCAGGAATGTAATTGCCAAATTCAAGAGCTTCCAAACTAAGGAGAAAATGTTACAAAAAGCCAGAAAGAGACAATTCAAATATCAAGGAACACTAATCAGGATTACATAGGATCTGGCAGCATACACACTAAAGGAACCCAAGGCTTGGAATATGATATTCAGAAGGGCAAGAGATTTGGGTCTACAAACAAGAATCATCTACCCATCAAAACTGACTATATACTTCCAGGGGAAAGTATGGGCATTTAACAAAATAGAGTATTTCCAAGTATTCCTAAAGAAAATACCAGAATTAAATGGAAAATTTGATGTTCAAATCCAAAATTCAAGAGAAATAGGAAAAGGTAAACAAGAAAGAGGGGAAAATATTTTAAGGACATCAGTAAGGTGAAATAATTTATATTTCTATATGGAAAAATGATATTTTTAACTTTCAGAAACTGTTTTCACTATCATAGTAGATAGAAGAATTATTCAAAGGCAGAGGTTGGGCTACTAAGTGGTTTAAGATGACATATTTTTTCAAAAGGGGGGGGGGTTGGGAATAGAAGATGACACCAAGAGAAACTTGAAGGAAAAATAAAATAGGATAATTTATGCCATATAAAAAGATGCATGGGAGGGGGAGGGGAAGAATACTCTTATAAGAAAGCAAAGAAGAGAGTAGCAATAGGTAATACTTAAACCTTACTCTCAGTGGAATCAATTCTGACAGGGAAGAGAAACTAGATTCATTGGGGTATAGAATTCTATTTTACCCTACAGGGAAGTTGAAAGTGTAAAACCGAGGAGAGGAGAGGAAGGAAGTGTTAAAAGGGAGGGAAAGAGAGGGGAGAGGGAATTTAATAGAACTTAAAGAAAAATAAGAAGGGAATAAGAAGGGAGGGGGTGGGTAGGAAAGTAAAATAAGGTTGGGGTGTAGGGGGATTGATTAAAAAGCAAAACACTGGTGAAGAAGGAAATAGGGAAAGAATAAAGGGCAGTATTAAAAGAGGAAATCAAAATGATGGGGAATACACAGATTGGAATCATAACTCTGAATTTGAATGGGATGAAATCACCCATAAAATGGAAGCAAATATCAGAGTAGATTAGAAACCAAAATCCTAACATATGTTATCTACAAGAAACACACAGGAGGCAGGTAGCCACCCACAGAGAAAAGGTAGGAGGCTAGAGCAAAATATATTAGGCATCAACTGAGAAAAAGAAGGCAGGAGTCACAATCATGATATTAGACAAGGCCAAAGAAAAATAGATCTGATTAAAAAAAATAGGGGAGGCAATTACATCCTGATAAAAGGCAGTATAGACAATGAAGAAATAGTTGTACTCAACATGTATGCACCAAATGATATAGCATCTATATTTTTAAAGGAGAAACTATTGTAGCTGAAGGAGGAAATATATAGTAAAACTATACTATTGGGGGACCTGAACCTACCTCTAAAAGAGCTAGATAAATCAAACCAAAAAATAAAATAAGAAAGAGGTAAGAGATGTGAATGAAATTTTAGAAAAATTAGAATGAATAGATATATGGAGAAAAATAAATAAGGGCAAAAAGGTATACACCTTCTTTTCAGCAGCACATGGTACATTCATAAAGACTGATCATGTACTAGGGCATAAAAAAGTGCAAACAAATGCAAAAAAGCAAAAATAATAAATGCAAACTTTTCCAATCACAATGCAATAAAAATTATAATTAGTAAGGGTATACACAGAAAGGCAAATAAAAAATTAATTGAAAATTAAATAATATGATTCTCCAAAATTGGTTGGTTAAAGAACAAATCATAGAAACAATTAATAATTTCATTGAAGGGAAGGACAATGATGAGACATCATATCAAAATGTATGGGATGCAGCCAAAGTAGTACTCAGGGGAAAATTTTTATCCCTGAGTGCATATATCAACAAATCAGAGAGAGAAGAGATTAATGAATTTGGCCTGCAAAATAAAAGCTAGAAAGAGAAAAAATTAAATACCCAAATAAAAACTAAATAAAAAATTCTAAAAATCAAAGAAGAAATTAATAAAATTGAAAGTATAAGAAATATTGAATTAATAAATAAGACTAGGAGCTAATACTTTGAAAAAACAAATAAAATAGATTAAGTACCAGTTAATTTCATAAAAAATGGAAAGAAGAAAATCAAATTAGTAGCATCAAAGATAAAAAGGGTGACATCACCTCCAATGAAGAGGAAATTAAGGTAATTATTAAGAAATAATTGGCCCAATTATATGGCAATAAATATGTCAATCTAGGGCATATGGATGAATATTTACAAAAATATAAATTACCTAGATTAACAGAAGAGGAAATAAAATACTTAAATAATCCCACATCAGAAAAAGAAATCGAACAAACCATTAAAGAACTTCCTAAGAAAAAATAACCAAGCAAAATGGATTCACAAGTGAATTCTATCAAACATTTAAAGAACAACTAGTTCCAATACTGAACAAACTATTTGACAAAATCAGCAAAGAGGGAGTTTTACCAAATTCCTTTTATGATACAAATATGGTACTAATTCCAAAGCCAGACAAACCAAAAACAGAGAACAAAAATTATAGCCCAATATCCTTAATGAGCATAGACTCAAAAATCTTAAATAGAATACAAGCAAAAAAGATTCTATTTTTTCCCATTTAAAACCCTTACCTTCTGTTTTGGAGTCAATACTGTGTATTGGCTCCAAGGTAGAAGAGTGGTAAGGGCTAGGCAATGAGGGATCAGTGACTTACCCAGAGTCACACAGCTGTGAAGTGTCTAAAGCCAGATTTGAACCTAGGACCTTCCATATATCTAGGCCTGGTTCTCAGTCCACTGAGCTATCCAACTGCCCCCAAGGAAAAAGACTAGCAAGGAATCCTGAGGATTATCCATTATGACATGTGGGATTCATACCAGGAATGCAAGGATGGTTTAATAGTAGGAAAACCATCCTCATAATCTACCAAATCAACAATCAAACCAACAGAAATCGTATGATTATCTCAATAGATGAAGAAAAAACCTCTGACAAAAAAGTTTAGGAATAGATAGGACCTTCCTCAAAATAATAAGCAGTATATATCTAACACCATCAGCAAGTACCATCTGTAATGGAGACAAGTTAGAAGCCATTCCAATAAGATCAGGAGTGAAGCAAGGATGCCCATTATCATCTCTATTATTTAACATTGTACTAGAAATACTAGCAGTAGCAATTAGAGAAGAAAAAGAAATTGAAGGGATTATAATAGGCAATGAGGAGACTAAACTATCACTCTTTGCAGATGATATGATGGTATACTTAAAGAATCTTAAAGAATCAACTAAAAAGCCAGTGGAAATAATCAACAACTTTAGCAAAGGTGCTGGATGCAAAAGAAACCCACATAAATCAACAGCATGTCTATATATTTCCAACACAACTCTATAGCAAGTTAGAAAGAGAAACTCCATTTAAAATCACTCTAGACAAGAATAAAATATTTAGGAATTTTTTGCCAAGACAAACACAGGAATTATATGAACACAACTACAAAACACTTTCCACAAAATTAAAACTAGATCTAAATAATTGGAAAACATTAATTGCTCATGGGTAGGATGAGCTAACAAAATAAAAATGATAATCCTACCCATATTAATTAACTTATTCAGTGCCATACATATCAAACTACTAAGAAACTTTTTTTACTGAATTAGAAAAAAGTATAACAAAGTTCATTTGGAAGAATAAAAGATCAAGAATTTTGAGGGAAATAATGAAAAAAAAATGTGAAGGATGGGAGCCTAGCAGTACCAGTTCTTAAATTGTACTATAAAGCAATAGTCATCAAAACAATATAGTACTGGTTAAGAGACAGAAGGGAGGATCAATGGAATTGACTTGGGGTAAATGACCTCAGTGAGTTACTATAAGATAAACCCAAAGATCTCAACTTTTGGGATGAGAACCTATGAGAACTGCTGGGAAAACTAGAAAATAATATGGGAGAGATTAGATATAGATCAATATCTAATACCCTATACCAGGGATCGGCAACCTTTTTGGCCATGAGAGCCATAAACGCCACATTTTTTAAAATGTAATTTCGTGAGAGCCGTACAATGCTCACAGTGCGGCTCCTGTAACAGCACCTGAAAAGTAATTGACTTTATGGCTCCTGCAGAAAGAGCCATATCTGGCCCTCAAAAGAGTCAGATATGGCTGGAGAGCCATACGTTGCAGACCCCTGCCCTATACCAAATTAAATTCAGAATTGGTAAATGACTTAAATATAAAGAAGGAAACTATAAGTAAATTGGATGAACATAGAATAGTATACCTGTCAGATCATTGGGAAAGAAAAGAATTTAAGATAAAACTAGCAATAGAGAATATCACAAAATGTAATATAAATAATTTTGATTACATTAAATTAAAAAGGTTTTATACAAACAAAACCAATGCATCCAAAATTAGGGGGAAAACAATAATTTGGGAAAAAATCTTTATAACAAAAACTTCTGAGAAAGGCCTAATTTCTCAAATATATTAGGTATTAAATCAATTGTACAAAAAATCAAGTCATTCCGTAATTGAGAAAAGGGCAAGGGACATGCATAAGCAGTTTTCAGATAAAGAAATCAAAACTATCAATAAGCACATGAAAAGTGTTCTAAATCTCTTATAATTAGAGTAATGTAAATCAAAACAACTCTGAGGTATCACCTCACACCTATCATGACAGCAAAGGAAAGTAATAAATGTTGGAGAGGATGTGGCAAAATTGGGACACTACTGCACTGCCAGGGGAGTTGTGAATTGATCTAAACATTCTGGAAGACAATTTGGAACTATCCCATAGGGCTTTAAATGACTGCCTGCCCTTTGACCCAGCCATACCACTGCTGGATTTGTACCCCAAAGAGATAAGGAAAAAAAACTTGAACAAAAATATTTTTAGCCACACTCTTTGTGGTGGCAAAAAATTGGAAAATGAGGGTATGTCCTTTTATGGGAAGTGGCTAAACAAATTGTGGTATCTGTTGGTGACGGAATACTATTGTGCTAAAAGAAATAATGAAATGGAAGAATTCCATGTGAACTGGAGAGACCTCCAAGAATTGATGAAGAGTGAAAAGAGCAGAACCAGAAGAACATTGTACACAAAGACTGATACACTGTGGCATAATTGAATGCTATTCACATACAGAGAAAGAACTGTGGGAATAGAAAAACAGGAGAAAAAGCATTTCCTTCTTCACACAGCTCGATGGGGATATGATTGGGGATGTAGATTCTAAATGATCACTTTATTGCAAATATTAAGAATATGTAAATAGGTATTAATCAATTATATATGTAAAATCTAGTTGAATTGCTTGTTGTCTAGGGAAGATAGGGAAGGAGGAGGGGAGGGAAAGAATACAAATCATGTAACCATGGGAAAATATTCTTAATTAATTAATTAATTGGTTTTTTTTAAAAAAGAAGTAATTATCTCTCCTCTTCTTAAAGAAAGTTCATTTATTTTTTTCTGTAGAAACCTGTTTTTAATGGTATTCAGTGTAAAGCAAAATTAAGTAGTTTGGTTCTCAATTTCAGATAGGAATTCACATTTGAATACTTTTTCCCCTTTGATCTTTATTTTCCCAAGTATCTTGTCATATTAACACAAGTTTTGTTCATTTAATGAATTCAAGGAGACATTCATTAAGCACCTATTGTGTGTAAGGTATATCATACTGAGTGCTGGAGAAATATTGCTAAGAAGCAATGACATAGGAATGATAAGATCTCAGAGGTCATTCAGTTTAACTCCCTAATTGTACAGATTAGGCAACTGAAATCTGAAAAAAAACTGATTTTATCAACTTGGCATAACTAAAAAGGATCACTGGGGGATTCAAAATGAGGGCCACTAAATCCAAATTCAGTTCTTTTTCTACTTTCATTCATGTTTTTTATTGAATTTATCTTCTTTAGAAATGGTAAAATAAGACAGGTAAATAAAATAAAATGTAGAGAATGGTAAGAGAGAAAAAAAAAGATAACGCAAAATCAGAAAAATTTTAAGAGGTTCAATGTTTTGAAGTCTGGAAAGAGCTTCACTGGCCAGGAATCAAAGCCAAGCTTCTGTATTAGGGCATTTTTTTCTCTTTAATTGAGCATAAATTTGTTCCTCTGCCAATACCAACCAATTCATGCTAATTTTGCCTTCTGTAGCCAAGCAGAATACATTTAATTCCTCTTCCAAATAATAGCTTTTCAAATATTTTTATAAAACTTTCATAGCTCCTCCCTTCTCCTTATCCCTAGATCTTCTATCCATTCCAGATTGCTTACACCAGCCCTATTATCCCATGATCTGAAAGATCCTTACCTTTTTATTTATCAATATCTTTCCCCAAAAAATGTCCAGAACTGAGTTTTATACTTTTGACATAATTGTGCTAGGACAGAGTACACTGGGGCTTTCATTTATCATATTACTATGGTTCTTGATGTAATTTAACAGGATATCTGTGACTTTTAACTATCCTATCACAATATTGGCTCATATTGAATACGTAATCTCATAGATAGCTAGATGCTGTAGTAGCCATGTTCAAATCTCCCTTCAGACACTTATCCTAACTATGTGATCCTGGGCAAGTCATTTAACTTCTGTCTGCCTCAGTTTCCTCATCTACAAAATGGGAATAATTTAACACCTACCACTTCAGTCTATTAAAAATGGAAGGTGGTAACATTTGGAGAGCTCTTTGTAAAACTTATAAATTCTAGCTTATAATAGTAGTAGTAGTCATAATGTTAATTAGTAGTATTTCTGCAATAAAACACCTAAAATTTTTCTAGATTAACTTCTACCTGCTCATACTTCCTCATCTTCTTTTAATTTGCATGAAGAGGAAAATTCAGAGGTAGCTTTTTTTTTAACTTTATTCACCTTCTTATGTAATTCTGTCCAATATTTAATCTATTGATTATTTTGGATCCAAACTTTGTTATCCACTCTGTCAATTCTTCCTAAGAGATTTGTATCATCTTTAAATATGATAATTACATTATCTGTAGCTTCAGTCTAAGAGGAAAGGAAATGGGCAAAGCAATAGTATGGTCAAATAGATTTAGAACTGGTAGATTGGCCAACCCAAAGAGTAATTATTAATGACTCACTTACATTTTGAATGTATTTTCCCATGAGAGTGCCAAAAGGAATGAAAGTCATATGCTGTTGTTTTTTTTAATTAAATTAGCCAACAGGTATTTCTTAATTGTCTACTATGTACCCAGCAATAGGGAAGATGGTGCCTGCTCTCAAGGAACTTGCAATATAATGAGGGAACCAACATGTGAGCAACTATGTGCAAACAGGATATAGATACATATAAAGATCTTTCTATCTACCTGTTTATCATTAATTATAGATTATCACAACAGGGGGAAGGAACAGCTTTCTTTAAAAGAATATATATACCCCCATTGCCCACCCTTACCAATCTTCCACCTATGAGACAATAAACCGAAGTACAAGGGTTAAAAAAAAAGAATATATATGGTCTTTTTTCCTTAAAATTTTCACATTCTTCTGTAGAGCTATGCCATGTACTCAGTCAGAACTCAAAGACTCCAGAACACTGATAGTATGATTTTCTGTCTATTTCTACTGCAATATTTTCCTTGACTCCCATGTACTAACTATTTAACAACAGTTTTGATCAATATGTTTGGCAGTGGACTTGGGCCATGGCAGGGTCATTAAGTTCTTTAAAGAAAAGGTAATACATGAAGTACAGAATCTCTTTTATTTTCTTACTCCATTATTACAGATTGGCAAAATTAATCTAAAATGGTTTCCTATCAAATATTGATGTAAAATAATTACATGTCCATAAGTTTTAATATATTAGAAAATTATATTAATATACATTCATGTGCTTGAAAATATCTGAAGTACTTTGTATACATTATTAGCCTGATTCTCATAACAGCCCTGTTAGGGAGATGCTGGAGTTTAATTTTTTAAAAATTGTGAGCTGACCATAACTTTTTCATCCAAAAAAAGTAAATCATAGAAAAAAGTCGGATTCAGAAATCATCATTTTAAATAGTCTAAAATTACTAAATTACTAAGAGTAAATGTGTTTTTGATTTATTGTATGTCTTCAGTACCTGCATAATTTTGTAAATATAATATATACTCAAATATGTTAAACTACATTTAATTGCTAGTATCAATCCCAACACTTGAGAAGATTCTTGTATTTTTTAGATTAACTTCAGAATTTATTTAATCTCTTAACAAAATCTCAATGATTTTATCACCCTGTAACCTCCTTAGTGCCCTCATCCTATAAATATCCTTTTATGAGTATGGCCTTCTTTCCTTCCATTTGTGGCTTCATTCCAGTTCATTCCTACATTTTGAGGAGCTATCTTTCATTTTCCTACTGGCTCTACTTCTGTCCATTCCCAAAATAAGGACCTTCTCACCACCTCACCCCCTTTTCAGATCTCTTTAATAGTTTGTCTTCCCCTGTTAGGATATCCACTGTCTTTTCCTTTTTTTTTTTTTTTTAATTTGGCATCTTGAGTCCTAGCACTGTACCTAGCAGACAATAGGCACTTAATAAATATCCGTTCATTGATTTTTGCTTTATCTCAAATACCTTATACAATGCTTGAGACAAAGTAAATACTTAAGAAATACTTATTCCTCTTTTTCAAAGGAACACATCTAAAAAGATGTAAAATGACCCAATCATACTAATTAGGCATCATAAAAACACCATGTTTATTTGACTGAATGATGGAAATTGCATGAACTAACTGTGAGAATTAGTTTTCTTCACCTCTGAGACAAGAAAATGCTTTAGAACATATCAATGACATTATTTAGACAAACATTATATAGCTACTGGACCGTTCGAAAGCAAAAAGATTTCATTAGATACACTTGGCAAACTTGATATATGAGTCACATCATTCACTTTTTGAAAGCCCAGAGACATTAATTTAAATCCATGGTTTTCCTTCGATTTTCTTCTCTATTGGCCTAAATCTGCTTTATAAAAAATCATTATTACTTCACTGATATAATATTTATTAAGTTTATTAACTGTAAGATTTTTAGAAATTAGATTCCCCACTATACTTTCTTCATTGTTAAAAAGGGGCATTTCCTTTAATTACTATAATATATTTAAGGGAAGACATAAATTCCCTTATACTCTGAAAAAAGGTTTCAATAAATAGAGATTTCTTGATTATTAAGCTGATCATCCCTCTTCTTTTTATCTGCAAAACTCCCAAATAAAGCATGATCTATTATGATCTTTTGCCATATTAAGTTATTTTAAAGGTTTAAACTATCTCAAGCCAAGCTAGGAAATTTGAAAGAAATTCCAATTCCCACAAATACCATTATTTGGTGCAAACTATATCAAAGCATCCAAAGCACCAATAACCTATTTAAACTTAATATAAGCCTCAACATTATAATGTTTTAGCATCTTCAGCTTCTCACAATAACCCTCCAGAAAATGCTTAACTTTTGTGTCTTCCTCTCTTTCTCCAATCATCTTTAAGTTTTAAGTCTTAAAAACTTTCAATATTTTGTTTTAGTCCTTATAAAAATTTTAATAATATCAAGGCAGGAAGGATAATTTGATATTGGAGTTAATATTAAGTGGCCAATATTATCTTTATTTTGGAGTATCAGCAATCATCATTTGTAAAATCTGTTAATTTAAATTTTGTGTTCATAGTTGAGGGACAAGGAAGGAAAGGGATATTCAAAGCTTTGATAAGATTCTTGCCTTTCTGGAACTTAAGAACACTAAAAAGGTAGCATCCAAACACTTACATGCATCAATAGGGCACACAATTTCATTGTAATTATATTGAAGAACATGAAAAATACAATTCTCCATAATAGTTAAAGAAAAAGGTCATTATTGAGAATGGAGATGTGGGAAAGTCTTCATGGAAAAAGGTTTCTTTATAGCCAGAAAGGAACTCAACAGGAAAAGAGGAAAAAGGAGTGTTTCAAAAAATAAATTAATTTAGTCCGTTGCCCTAATGAATTTCAACTTAATCACATTACTTGACTGTTACATGCTCTTCTACTATTAACAAATATTGAAAATATATTAATTCATTTGATCTCAAAAATGATTTTTATCATGGTTTATAGTAAATACAATGAATTTATTTACTTAGAGATAGGGAAACTAAGACTTACAGTGATTGGCCTAAGATTTCAAATAGACCCATTATTTTCAAATTTCTTTTTCAGGTTTTTTCTTTCTACCTGCTATTTTGTCTTTGTAAACCATGTACTTGCCTTAGGGTCAAATTATAAGAAATATCCATTATTATGAAATATCAAAATAGTAGTATTTTTTAAGAATAACTTTTTTTAAATTTTAATTTGAATCAGTAACAAAAAGAATAATGTTAAAGACAGTTTAGGATCTGCACAGAAAAAGGGAGTGCCCATTCTCCTTATTTGGTTTACTAACTATAGGGGTTTTTTTTCATTGTTTTTACTAGACCTGTGATGTCATTAGTATAAAGTGTTCCAATTGAGGAACTGCCTATACCAGTGTAGATCTCCACAGATCTCTACCTCCTCTGAAATTTTACTATCTTAAGAGATTACTAGGAAGACTGAGATATGATTACACAACCATTTGATGTCCTAAGCAGAATTTGAACTCACATTTCCTGGACTTTAAACTCAGAGCAGCTTGTTGGTGCAATGGACCAGAAATGGATTCTGGGTCTAGAATCAGGAAGATTCCATCTTCTCAAATTCAAACTAGTGTTGGACTCTGTTATTTTGTGCATGTCACTTAACTCTTTATGCCTCAGTTTCCTTATATGTAAAATGAACTGGAGAAGGAAATGGCAAATCATATCAGTATCTTTGCCAAGAAAACCACAAATGGGATCACAAATGGTTGGACATGACTGAAAAACGTCTGTCATAACAACAAATTCAGCTCTCTATCCATTATACCAGGCTGATTTTTTTTTTTTGATGTACAGATCAGTTGCTGACATATGATCTAAACCATTATAAATAACCCACAAAAAGGAAAAGCTTCCAATTAGGCATGTATTTTTTGTTGTTGTTGTTTTGAGACACCAGTTTCTATGGGAATCAAAGTCATTACTTTTAAAAAGTAACTAAATTATATGCCCTTTGTCTCAACAATAACGCTATTAGGCATTTATCTCATATACATATATACATGTATATATGCATATATTTATGGAGAGATTTTTATAGATGGAAAGCCTTTATTGACTTCTGAAAGCTCCTTTTACTTTCCTCGTGGTTGTCGTTATCTTAATGTTTCCAGGATAATTTTTTTTCCTTCAATGAGAAATTGAAATATGTGAATTCTGTGCCTCATTTCTCATAAGCAGCAAGGAATGACTGACTCTTTTACAAAGAATGCAGTAAAATGAATGCTCACCATTGGGATCATTGAATCTGACTGTCTTGGTGTGCACCATGCTGAGGCAAGAGCTCAGCAATTTCAAGTAAGTTAATTGATCTAAATTGATATCATATGTTATTTTTCTCACCCTGTCAAATTGATCCAATACCAAGGCTTGGACTGCCATTGTGTTTATTTGCCATGTGTTTATTTGTCATCTTTAGAGCCCAAATTTACATAGTGCTTGAAGGTTTTCACAGCTCTTTGTATATATACATTCATATTTGAGTCTCACAACAAATCTGGGTTTAATGATATGTACTATTATTATCCCCATTTCACAGATGAGAAAAAATGGACCTGAGAAAAAGTAATTGCCTTAGGCAGGGTCACACAGCTAGTCATGTCTCAGTTGGAATTCAAAGTCCAGTCTTCTTAGCTTTTAGTTCCAACATCACTTTTAATTCATATGTAGTTATCATGGATTGACATGACAAAATAATTCACCACCTAGTGACTAACCTCCTAGTTATGAAACATTTCTCTACATTTTCTGGGCAGAGCTTTAGAGAAAGGGCAATCTTGGCAGCCCTATGCCTTTCCAGCTTAGTAAAACCATCCAGATATTGTGTTTGACTTGACTGTTGTAGCTTTGGAAAATCCAAGGTCCTTTTCATGCTTCTATGAGGCCAGAGCTGGTTTGCCAATGCAACACACACCTGTGCTGGCATCTTTTTAGACTCAGGTAAACATTGCACTGAAAAAGAAGTTGGCAGGATAATAACCTAGGAATGTTTAGGTGCCTTAAAACACAATACCCTTCCTTCTTAATGGCAGGATTAAATTCAGCCCAAGTTATTTGAGTATAACTCTGGAAGTACAACTATTTTTTTGTGGAGGCTGAACTTTATTTTTTAGTATAAAGTATTGCCTATACCATTCAGTTTTAGAGGGAAATGAGGATTTAGGAAAGAATACAAATAACTCTAATAAAGGTGTCCAAAAGTAAATGGAAGAGTAAATATTATTTTAATATCACTGGTGACTTCTCCTTGGTTTTATATTTCCTATAAAATTTCTAAAAACCTGTATACACATATGGAATGTTAGGACAGGTTATGCTATTTAAATGAACTTTCTGCTGTTGTAGAAGGAATTGTTTTGTTGACTTTGCTTTATTCTTCTTTTCCTTATGTTCAGAGAAAATGGTAAACTAGTAATATGTTAATATTTTTAAATAAATGCATTCTAATACATAATTCTTTTCTTTCAAATAGTTTCTGTCTAAACCCTTCAAAATTATGACAGTTGACTAAATGTGAAGTTTCCATAATATACTTTATTGGTTTACCAAGAACTGATCACTTATTTGTTCATATTATGAAAAATAAAACTTAATAGCTGGTTTTCCTTACTCTTCTCGCCAATTTGGAACTAGAAGAATCCTACAGATCATCACCTTTATTCTACAGATGAGACAACAGATGGCAAAACTGAGATCTGAACCTAGGTTCTTTGGCTTCCGTTCTTGGCCATTTCTCTTTGATTATTCTCTCACACATACATGCAATCTGAGAGAGCTAGTCACTCATATAGTCCTACCAGTTATTTCTCATTATGTAGATTTACACTCCCTCAACCCCCCCCCAAAATTCACAAACCAACCCTAATAAAGTAGCTATTTAACTTTTCCAGGATTTTGTCTTGAAGCTTTCCTCTAGTACCTCCTGGATAGGCAAATTATCATAATTTTGTATTAACAATGATGTGGTAATGATAACAGATGGCATCAGAACATAAGACATCATTATCTCTCCAACGTCTCAGCAAATACTTACAATGCTATCATAAAGGTAAACAGGAGTGTACGTGTTTTCTTTTGAAAGGCTTCTATCACCTACTTGTACTCACTGTGTTTAATACATCAAGCAACCTGTAATAATGCTTGATTTACAAAACAGTGAGCTTATTAAGGACAAGCCTACCAAATTACAGTGCAGAACCCACTCGTCTACATTTTTCAAACCAAATGTAACATACTAGATAAATCTTTCAGAGCTCTGTATAATCATCATCACTAGTGTTTATGAAGTGCTTTAAAGTTTGCAAAGCGATTTACATACATTAACACCTTGAATCTGCACAAAAACTCTGTGAGGTAGCTATTGGTATTATCTCCATTTTACAGATGAGGAAACTAAGGTATTCATTTTGGAGATGAGGAAACCGAATACTTGCTACACAGTAAAATGAAATTCACATTTTGATAGCATTTTGCAGTCATTAATTAGATTTATTTTGATACCTGGGGTAAAACTAGCCAGTTAGCTAACTTTTTTTTTTACTGTGTATACTAAAATTTCCCTTGTTACAGTTTATTTTTTTTACTTTTCCTTTGCTATTATCTAAAGGATACTTACATCAACTCATTATGATAAAAGCATCACATATGGAAAGTTTATAACATAATCCCCTCATCTTATCAATGAGGAAACTGAGACACATAAAATTAATCAATACTATTTTAATCATTTATGCTAAGTAGATATAGAAAAATGGGGCTCAAAGAGACCTTATATTATTTGGACAGAAAAAATGGAACTTTGAATTTACATAACTGTCGCAGACAGAAAGATTCTAATAAAGGAAGGCTAAAGGGAATATCCATGTCACCATTTTTGTCTTACTGAACTGAAAGTGAGTCCTTAGTTCTCAATAAATATGTGCGTACTTTGCTATTAGGAATGACATGGGAGAGTATGAGCACAATTTATCAATCAAAAGGATATCTTTACTTCATCTTTGCAACCAAAATAAAAAGGAAAACATGTATTAGGCACTGAAAATGTGCAAAACACTCTGCACATACTAATATAAAAGTGAACCAGTCTCTGTCTTGGGGGCCAGGATTACCTTCCAGTGAGGGAGGCAGCAAAATTGAGGAATGGTGACTAAAGAAAAGGGTGTTTTGATTTATTAAGTCAGAGCTGGTGACTGAAAAAAAAAAGAGAATTCTTTGACACACTTTTTCCTGAGAAAATGACATTGTTTAGTTACAATTCTCAGAACAAGAGGTAGACAACTGGGAGTGGGTACCCCCAAAGAGAACCGCCTGGGTGAAGATGCATGGAGGGTTAGAGCTGAAAGGCTTAACACCTCTAAGATGCTATCTGTGAAAGTCTACTTTAGAGGGTGAAAAGCTGAAAATTCCCCTAGTTTTAGTTTTAAGGCTATTTCATACTTAAAAAGATATTTCCTGTAAGGTCATGGTAAGATTAAAGGAATGAGTATAGATTGTTGTTATTCAGTCATTTTTCAATCATGTCCTACTTCCTCCTTGACCAAGCTTTGAGATTGTCTTGGCAAATACTAGAATGGTTTGTCATTTCCTTCCCTAATTCATTTTATAGATGAGGAAACTGAGGCAGAGAGTGTTAAACTTGCACAGGATCACACAGCTAGGTTAGATTTGAAGTCAGGTCTTTCTGACTCCTGGCTTGGGGCTCTTTCCACTGAGTCACCTCATTACCCCTTGTGACAGAGAGTCACCATAAAATCAACTTCACTCTCTTTTGGAGGAGGGGGCAGTATTCGCTGATTTCTTGGCTCTTGGAAAGAATTAAAGAGCAACTATCAGTTCACATTTTTACTCCTCAGTACAGACAGTCCCATTCCATCGAAAGCCTACAGACATTTGGATGAATTGTCTCACTTTTCTTGGGTCATTTTTGCCTCCTCAGGAAACCAGGGAAAAACCTCCTGATGTATCACCCTGTATTTTTAACTGATTCTCTATTCACATGTATGCCATTCACAATATGGCAGAAAGAAGTTTTATTGGAAAAAAAAAAGAAATAAAACAGAAACAGCTGGAGTTTTGTCTTCATCTACTGCCTGCTGCTTTCAGCAGGTAGCATGTGGCTGGGGGTGGTGAGGTGGGGGGACTTTCTCTGCAGTTCCCTGCTTTTAGCAGGTGGTTCCTGGTGTTACTCTCTCTTCCCCTCAGCTGGAAAGCCTTGCAGCAACACAACTGACTTTTCAGCAAGGAGAAGGAAAACGGAAGAGCTCTGTCAGTCAGTGGAGTGTTAGCTAACAAGGCACAGGACAAAAATCACCCGAGGTCTTACGGGAATCAAAATTCTTCCTGTGATGTGTCACAACTCAAATTGCAATAGGTCGCTTTTAGATAACACTTTAAGGTCAGCAAAGCGCTTGGTCCCCAAATCCTGAGTTAGGTGGTACCCCGTTAAGAGTCCAAAAAAACCGAGTCTCTAGAAATCTTGTGATTTATCCATGATCACATTGTGGAGGCAGTGCCTGAGAAGGATTCCAACCTAATTAGCCTTATTTCCAGTGCTGTAATGTTTGCTCCAGGGTACCACACTCATAGCTATCTGTCCCTTAAGATTGAGTCAGATCAGGAATGGCTTTGCCATTGCTCAGATCAGCCCCTGTTCACAAAGAAGCCAAATCTGAGCCTTCCTAGGCTATATTTTCATGAAAGTCTCTGTCCTGGGGGAAATAGTTACTACATACTATTGGGCTATGTGGCACAGAGTGGAGAGATTAAATCTCAGCTTCTTGAGAACAAGGTTTTTTTATTCTATTCCCACATGGTAGCAATATGCACTGAATAACGCCCATTCATTCATTAATTCATTCTCTTTCCTAGAGCTGCCTTTGAATGGTATTAAACTCAAGATAGATGAATCTTAGGAACTGATAGGGAGGCACCCAGACGTGAGGTGGTGCTAGTAAGCAGGGAAATCTGGGTACAGATTTGGGTTTAGGAAATGATCCCAACCAAACACTGAAGAAGAGTGAGTTAGGGTTCAACACCAATTCCTAAGTCATGACAAGATGGCTCCATCCCTCCTGGATGGAGGATCTAGAGTAGCTGGGGAGACAGATAGGAAAAAGGATACTGGAATTTGGTGTCACTACAGATGAACTTAGAATCTGTGATACTACTACGACTGCCACTACCACCACCACCACTACTCCTGCTGCTGCTGGTAATGATGGTGTGCCAGTGGCGTTGGTGATGAGAACATTTCTGGGCTTGCCGAGGAGGTAGGCGCCATTGCCCCTCACAGAGCCAGTGGCTTTGCATCTCTCTCGAAGCACACTCCACCAGATAATCCTGCTCCAAAGAGCTCCTTGGGTTGCTGCTATTTACTTCTCTCTTGAACTGAGCTGCCCAAGATCCCAAACCCAACATGCTGCCATCTGCATCAGTACCAGACTTCCATGAGGGAGACCTTTGAGCCTTGTTCCTGGGAAACGAGGGACACTTTCCTTCTTAGCTTTGACGGGTCATTTACTACTTTCTACAGTTGTTGTTCAGTCATTTTTTTCAGTCTTGTCCAATTCTTTGTGAGCCCATTTAGGGTCTTCTTGGCAAAGATACCATTTGCCATTTCTTTCTCTAGCTTATTATACAGATGAGGAAATAGAGACAAAGTTAAATGACTTGCCCGGAATCACACAACTAAGTATCTGCAGTTGAATTTGGATCCAACTCTAGTCCTCATGGTCCTTCCACTGGAATACCTAGCACCCCCCTTTCTAGTGAATTCTAGAGAATTCACACACACACACACACACACACACACACACAAATACCAAAGCACAAACTATTAGAGTGACTCATAGAGAGCAAAAGGAAAGTCACTCTGGCTTATTTCTATAAAAACTAAATGAGGCCTACTTAGCCACAAAATCAGTCTACAAGTTCCAAGCATCATATAGGGCAAAACAATGGCATTGCTCTTTCCTGTGTCTATAGATATTGAATTTATTTCTAAGCATCCTATCATTGATTTCCCCTTTCAAAGCTGTTATTTATACTTATCTTAATTGGTCTGTTTTTTTATAAATATATGTTATTCCAGGTTTTTACCTAAGAATAAAGTTGGGTCATTGACTCCACTACTTTTAAAGGTATCATAGAAGCTTTCAAAACTTTCTCATTGCAGTGGATACTTCATTCTCCCATTCCATGACTCCCTTACTGCCTTCACTGAATTTCCTTTCCTGCTCTATAGGCTCACAGTCATGCTGACAAAAATTACAGAAAATAGTTCAAGGAGCAGCTGGGTGGCTCAGTGGATAAAGGACTAGATCTGAAGATGAGAAGTTCCGAGTTCAAATCGAGTCTTAAGATAGTTCCCAGCTGTGCAACCCTGGTTGAGTCACTTAGCCCCAATTTCTTTGCCCTTACCAATCTTCTGCCTTGGAATCAATACTTAGTATCAATTTTAAGATAGAAGGTAAGAGGTTTAAAAAAGGAAGAAGGAAGAAAGGGAGAAAGAAAGGATGACAGAAAGGGAGAAATAAAGGAAGGAAGGAAGGAAGGAAGGAAGGAAGGAAGGAAGGAAGGAAGGAAGGAAGGAAGGAAGGAAGGAAGGAAGG
>NC_058134.1:157673286-157742496 GCF_016433145.1 Gracilinanus agilis | reverse complement strand
AGAAAGAAAGAAAGAAAGAAAGAAAGAAAGAAAGAAAGAAAGAAAGAAAGAAAGAAAGAAAGAAGGAAGGAAGGAAGGAAGGAAGGAAGAGAGAGAGAAATCCAAGATTTCTATGGTAGCCATTCAATGAGCTCCTGAAAAGTCAAACACATTAGTCAATTGACTTAACAGCCTAAGTCCTTGGCTCTCTGTCTCTGTCTCTGTCTCTCTCTCTCTGTCCTTCTCTATCTCTCTGTCTTTCTCTATCTCTGACTCTGTCTCTCTGTTTTTCTCTTTCTCTATCTCTCTTTCCCTGTCTCTCTTTCTCTCTCTTTCTTTCTCTCTTTAATTTATGTGGTTTTCTCTGCTTCTTGTCTCCTAAAGTATTATAAATAACTAAGACTTGCTTAAAGGGCAAGGCAAGTGCTACAAATTATAGGAGGAGTAACTGTGATAGCAACTATTCATTAGCTGTTAAAATACATTTATGTAGAAAGTACAATACTATCAGAAGCATAGTATGGCTATAGGGGGAGGAAGAAAGATATGACCAAAGAAAAAATGGTGCAAACAAAACAAATCAAGAAAGAGCATAGTACAAAAGATGGGATATTAGATTTGGAGTCAGAAGACATGGGCTCAAGCCCTACATTTGACACTTGGGAGTTTAATCAGCTTGACAAATTAAAATCTTTTCAACATTCAGTTTCCTCTCCTGTTAAGTAGGATAGGGATAGGGATGGAGATGGGGTATGAATTCATCAGTGTATGAAATTCTTAGATGAAGAAACTGTTTCTACTATTGTAGAATGACACCTACTCAGCAACCTGCATTCTTAGAATTAACTAGAACACTCAAAGTTCAAATGGATTTTCCAGACTCAGCCTTGTCAGAAATATGACTTGAATCTAGGTCCCTATGATCTAAGGTCTGCTCTTCTTCTACGGTGCCATGCTGTCTCTGTTAAAAGCTTATAATAATATGTTAAATGAGAATAACACTTTGCATCTAATAACACTGTTAGCAGATGACATGAAATAACTTAAAAGCAAAAGTGCTTTGCATTCCAAAAGTTATACAATTGTAGGTATTTGAAGAAATTTCTAAATTAACTATCAGAGCCAGGTAAGGTAGTGCATGCCTATAATCAAAGCTACTAGGGAGCCTGAGGCTGGCAGAACCCTGGAATTCTGAGCTACAGTAGAACAATTTTTAGCCTTAATATGGTGGAACCTTATTATGAGGTTGTCTAAGATGGGATGAATCATTCCAGTTCAGAAACAACAGCTAACATCCTCCTTGGTGGCCAAAGTTGGACCAACCCATGAATAGCTCCTACATTTCCATCCTGGCCAAGTTAAAGGGTCCTAGTAATTAAAAACAAACAAACAAAAAAGCTGTCAGTTCCCCTTTAGATTGGTAATTTGATTATAATTTTCAGATGGAAGCAATAGTCTCCATGTAGAGCTTCAGTTTTGTTTTTGATTGTATTTATTTTCTTTAAATTATGGAAAGTATAAGAACAATTTCCTTAAAACTTTTTTTTTTAAATCTTATTCAGATTTTATATCTTAATATATGCATTTTATGTACAAAACATTTAACAACGTTTGGAAATCTATCTTAAAAAGGTTAAATAAATCATCTGATTAGAAAATAGCATTTTTCCACAAAATAATTTACCTTTGGATTCTTTAACTTCATCTATCAGCCTTCTTCAACCTAACCCCTTAAAAAAGCTAACAAAAACTAGTAAGAGAACCCAGTGAAAGAAGTTGATGGTAAGCTCTTAACCTTTGGAACAGGAAGACCTAAAGCTCAAGTGTTTTGAATTGAACAGCAGGCCTTTGGAATAAAGGCCTTCCACTTTCATCCAAATTGCCCACATTCATTTTCTAGAACTAAAAACTGGTCAAGTGGTTCATACAATGTGAACTTGGGAGTTAATTTATACAATTGCTGCCTTTCAGACTGCAGAAAAATCCTACTTATTGGCTTGTTTTTTTTTTTGTTTTGTTTTTTTTTTTTGGAAAATACAGTTTTCTTAGTAAATGGTTCAAACACCCTCTGTTCCATTCTTGAAGAAAATTTTAGTAAAAAATATTGTGGAAAGCCAGGTAAAATTTAACATATTCTCGGTTCCCTGAAGAATCATTTCAAAAAGCTTTAATTTTGTAGCTCTTGTTTAAAAAATTAAAGAATTTAAGAAATAATGACAAGTGTATGATTAAAATAGCTAAGAGGAAAAGCTTAATTTCATGGAACAGGCAAGAATTTTTCTTTGCTTTATTCAATATATGTATTGTTCCTTTTGTCTTTAACTTAAGAACTTTATGTTCCTTTCTTAACTTGTAATTCACCATAGAAAAAGCAATACTGAACAAGATGCCACTAATCCTATATTTTTATTAATTTCTGGATTTTCCCCCTGTAACATATTCTTTTAATTTCTTACAGTAGGAACAATTTGACTTGTGTATGACTCATTAAAGAAATGAGGTATATGGAGTGAATTGTGTTAGTATAGATTGTACTTTTATTATATACATGAATCTCTCAAATGAACAGTTGTTCCTAGGTCCTTTCCCCCTCCCTTTAAGCTACTATTCCTTTTTTAGTATAGGATTCTACATACATGCCTTTCTCTTGAAATTCTAAATTATAGGGCATCTATCTATTATAAAGGAAGGCATGTAAAAGAACCCTAGACATTGTTTGCATATGATGCCCCATAAATTATGCACTTATATTTGGACCTTAGGAAATCTAAGACTTCTTCCATCTTTGACATTTATGATGCCCTTGTCCATCCCAGTCTTCATGGGAATGCAGTAGGTGAGGACAAAGAAGAGGGCACAATTAATATTACTGCTCTGCAAATTTTTGATTATTTCAGTTTCCAGCAGATGAAAGGGAATTCTTATTGATTGAATAAATGAAGAAATCAATGGCTTTTTATTGTTGTTTTTGTAATTCCCAACTCTTAGTGACCCTGTGGACCATAGCATGTCAGGTTCTTTTATGATCTCCTGTCTCTCAAAGTACATTTATGTTCATTGTTTACAAGGCATCATCCATCTCAACCTCTGCCAACTCTTTCTCCTTTTCCATTCATTTCTCAATGTTGAAGTGTTTTCCAATGAGTTCTGTCTTATGTGGCCAAAATATTTAAGCCTTAGCTTCAGCATTTCCTCTTTCAGTGAATAGTCTGAATTAATACATATTGATTGATTTGATCTCTTGGCTATCCAAAGGACTCTCAAAAGTCTTCTCTAGCACCTCAATCAGAAAGCATTGATTCTGATGCTCAGCTTTCCTTATAGTCAAACTCTTACAGCAATATGTTGCTCACATGCAGTAGGTAGGGACAATAGTATTAAACTCATTTGACCTGTATTCCTATCTGCCTTTAAAAGAGAGGTAAACTGAAATGGAGAGCTCCAGCAATCACTTAACCCTTGCTGGTCCTAGATGTCCTCATTGTGAAATGGGATGGTTGACCAAAATTAGCTATCCTATTTCTCAAAGTTCAAATACGCTAAGATTCTATGAGTTATCTGTATCTAAATGATCTTGCTTTATCTGAAGTAGAAATATATAAGGAAATTATCTGCCTTACTTCCTTGTACATGTGTATTATTCCCTTCAACTTTTGTAATGGAAAACAGAGGGATCTATTTAGCACTTATGCTGCTAATCATGACAAATACCAATTAAAATTTAAACTGTCCCTGCTGTCAAACAGATCACTAATTGGGAAAAATAATTCATATAGAAGAGTTTTGCTGCTTTCAAGATGGAAAGGTTTGGTGGCTTTTAGAAGGCTCTATTGGGAAATGGGGCAGAGTAGACTCTGATAAAGCATATTCATAATGGGCCAGTCAAGGATATAAAGGGTCTCAGTGGTCCAGAAGGTCAAAGTGTTTTCTTCTGATTCCTTCCATTATTCCATCTTTGCAACCTTTGTGCCCTTTATCAATAATTCTCTCCATTCCTGCTCTCTCTTGTTTAATTATACTATTCTATCCCATATATATGTGTATACATATTTGTATATATATGTTTAAGTTTTATTAGATTGTATGATCATAGACTTAGAGCTACAAGAGACTTTAAATGTCATCTAGCATAATAACCCCTTTAAAGATAGGGAACTGATGTTTTGAGGCAAAATGACTGAAAATGATAAGCTCAAAAGTCACACAGATAGGTTAAATAGGAAAGCATATATCCAACGAAAGTCATGACTCCACATCCTATATTCTTTCTACTGTGCCACTTGGCCTCCTCAAATGCTAATATTTTCTTTAATTGGCATATTATTTCTCCAACTCACAAAAGCCCTATGATGTCCTCTTAAAACTATTAACTAAAACATTAAAGTGATTGCAAGCGGTAATAGGTGTTTCATAATTTATATAATAGTTCAATATACCACTTCATGCGGACCTGTTTATTTTTCTAGTTCTTTATACTTGTTACCTGCTACATGCTATATACTACTACTTGTTACATACATACTTGTTACTCCACTGAGCTCACATGGCAAATTCTGTATGCAGAATTCTGTTATTTCTGGCCTCCTATAGATGCTTTTTGCCCCCAGGATTTGAGATAGCATTATACTGAATTCTATGTATTCACAAGAACAGAAGCTTCCACACTGCTTTCTGATGTAATCATAAAAGTTTAGGACTAGAAAGAATTCATAGATCATTTGGTATAAACCCTAATCTTGCAGATTGAGGTTCAGAGAGTTGTTTTGATTTTTGATAAATCTAAACATGACCAGATTTTCAGATTGCAAATCAAGTGATCTTTCTTTTATATGCAATATGTCCAACTCTTTGTTTTCACATCCCTACAAATAAATGTAGATAGGAAACATAAAAGAGTAGAAGTCAAGAAGTCTAGGTTCAAGAATAAGTTTTTTCTACTAAGTCCTTTGAGTCAAAATGACAAATAAAAAATCCTCTGATTAACACTCATAGCCCTTGAAAACCTAACCTCTGCCCTTCTTTTCCAATTCTCTTACACTTTCCTCTCTAATTTGTATTCTTAGATCCAGTGACACTGGCTTCCAAAATGTTCCATGAACAGGACACTCCATCTCACAATTATTCCCCATTCCTGTGTTAACTCTCCCTCTTCCACTGCCACTTGACTCCTTTCTTAGTTCTAGTGCCTTTCCTCTGTTAATTATATCCTATTTATCTAAATATCTCCAAAGAAGATAAATAAGATAGAAGATATAGATATATAGATATATAAATTTGTTTGTATGTTACCTCCCATCACCTGACTGCATCCATAACCAATTTTCTTCCATAGCATTTCTTTTCCCAATTATCTTCCCATACAATTCGCCCTTAGATGGCACTTCTCTCTAAACATGCTCAGGGTTTAAAATAAACTTTCTTCTGTTATTAACAATCATTTCTAGGTTCCATCATTTCTTTCCTGAATTCTTCTGTTACTACTTTGAGACAAACACATTCTGTAATACTGAACTAGCACTCTGGAATCTCTGCTGTGAACTTTCAAGCCTCTTAACAAAGCAAAATGCTACTATTTTAAACTTTTCCTGCTTTAGCTAATATTTGGGGAATAGCTCTCTTCTTTCGAGGTTCTCTACTTATAAAAGGGATTTTGCTCAGGGTAAATATACTAAAATGGCCAAGTTTTGTCTGCTACAGAAATTTGAAAAGCCAAATGAAAGCAATTAAGAAAGGTGATACTTAAGGGTTCCAGTGACAGCTTGAGGCTCCTTCGGATTTCTCATAGGTGTCTTCGGAGAATCCTTCAGATTCTAGGCAGCAGGAAAGTCTTGTCCAGTGGTGTCTTAAGATAATAGTGCTCCAGGGGTTCTGAATAAATTCCCTTTAAAAATAAATCTAGTAAACTTAACCTTAGTAAACTTAACCTTGGCAAGTTCTAATCTCTTCACCCACACTCCAGAAGAGGGGTGGTAAAATGCAGGGCATTCCTAGAAATTTCTTAGAAATTTTCCCAGTAGGGGAATTCCTTTATCTAATACCAGTCATGTGCCAATGATCATCTATCAGAAAAAATAATGCTCACCAAAAAATCCCAAATCAGATTAGTTCTCTCCACTTAAAAAGGAAAACTTAATTCCCTGTAGGAACCAGGATTCACTGGTCTTTTAAAACAAAAACTTAGCTATTGTACTGGTTGCACTCTGGATATTTACCTTAAAAACTCCAAAAATCAGGCTATAATTCATGATCCCTTTACTTTTTCAAAAAGTAAAACCAGTAACTTCCTCACGTCTTGGGGTCCTTGTTAGCAGGGCGGCTCAGGCAGCAGGGACTTCGGAATCTCGCTGGGGAACCTCCATTTTGTTAACTTTGAAAAAACACAGAACTATTAAATAGTCATAAAAGCCACTCTTTAATTAAGGGAAAGGGGGGGAACAAGGCTGATTAGGCCTCCACTCAGACATGAGCGCCATGAGCTTTATGCAGAGTAGAGGATTGAACTCTGCTTGCTCTGGTCCCTCACCCTCCTGGGAGTGCCACCAAGCAAGATGAGGACTCCAAGGAACCAATGAAATTCAGTCTGCTACTGCTAGTCTGGTTTTCCCTTCAGGGTGGATTCTCAGAGGAACAGGGAACAGGGAACAAGCACAAGCTTTGGGGGTCTCCAACCTACAAGCTACTTCTAAAACTTGGGGTTCATCAGATCTCACTAGGCCACAAGTTTGGGGTCTCCAGATTCCAAGTCCACAGTATGTTATCTTCCATCTCCCTCATTCAATTGTAAACTCCTTGAAGGCAAGGACCATTTGTGGGGAGGAAGGGTTGCTCCTTTTTATATCCCTAGCACTTAGCATAGTACCTGGAACATAGTAGGTGTTTAGTGAATGCCCATTGATTGATTGATTTTTATCTTGGACAAGTCACTACTCTCAATTTCCTGGACTATTAAAAAAAAAAAAGGATTGCACTCACAATTGTACACAGAATATAGATTAGATTTGTATGTGTTGGTCCATTCTGTATATATATTTACAACTAGATTAGGTGATCTTTAAGGTTCTTTCCTTCCTTGATAATTTATGATTCTCTTGTTCATTCACATCCTCAATAGAATGGCAATAACTGAGGGCAAATGATAGGGCATAGACAATATTATTTCTCTGGAAATCTGCCCAGCTCACTGTGAGAGGGCGCCACAAAAATTAAATCAATTAGTCAATCAATCAATCACATCTGCACAAAGAAATTAAGGTTCCTTATACTTCCATAGATTTTTCTTTCCAATTACAGAGTTAATCAAGATCCATTAAAGTTGTCGAGAATCAATTAATTTCTAATTAATTTAGTCCAGGTTAAAGGAGAAAATTAAGACAAATCCATTCAGCTTTAGATTATTCTGGTTTTCCAGTTAACAGCATTTCAAATATTTTTTTTTCAAACTGTAGACTGACTTCCTAATTACTTGCTTTCCTTAGTTTCTCATTAATATGTAAATCACTTGTTCCCTTAGCTTGGTGGAGTAAAATACACCTGCAGGGGATGAGGAAGGGCTTGGTGGAGAATTGCTTTGGGCAGTCTGTTGATGCAAATGCATCCTCTGCTGTTCCTTTATATTCAGGTCTCAGGGGGAGCAGCATGTTTGGGATTTCAGGCAATCATATTTTTGCTGTCCTACAGTGGTAGATTGGTTTGTTACACTTAAATAGAATCAATCAACTGGACTCAAATCATCTGCACCGGAATTAGCATGCATTGTCTGCCCCTAAACCATGGTACCAAATAGCTGTTTGGAAACCATCCTCTATGGCAACTATATAATTAGCCACACCCTAGTGACAAGTTCTGATTTCTATTTCTTCAGACATTAAAGAATGATGATTTTATTTAATGTCTTTTTTATGCAGGAGAGAGGAGTATAGCAGAACTAAAACAAAATTGGGAAGAAACAAATAAATCTTTGAAAAATTAGTGTTTTATCCTCTAGGTATAAAGATGATACTACCTATTTGTGTGTATTATGTGTATTTGAGTTAATTTGTCTAGAGTTCCCCTAATGCCCTCAAAGGGCCAAAATTTCTCAAACAAGGACTTTCTGGTAGAGTCATGTGTGTACATCCTATTAGGTAGAGGTGGCTAATAGAGATGATCCAAATAATACTTTAACTAATTGAGCTACCTAGGCATAGATAATAATCCTTTTGATTCAATTATTTTTAAATTTTCTTAAGTGATTTTCAATCATAAGGAGCTATGCTAGTCTGTGTGTTAGAATTTAACAAATGCTTCATTGCTGGGCACTAGAGGCAATGAGAAAGGAATCAAGGATGACTCCAAAGTCTTGAAAGTAATTGCCTGGAGTAATGTTGATGCCACTCAACTTATTTCTATCAAGATTTAATAGAGCAGCTAAAGAATAATAATTTGAAAGTTGAAGTTACTATGAGTAATTTACTATATGTCTACTGTGATCCACGCACTATTCTAGGCAGAGAAGACCAAAGACTAGAAAAGTCTTTGGAATCATGTAAAGAAGTTCTTGGAGTAAAATGAATCATTCACACACTTTGGTTTTGATGTGATCACTGCAAGAATAAATGATCAGAGAAGTTGAGGATAACCCGAAAATGATAGAATTAGAGAAAAAAGAGGGAGAAAGGGTAGGCATAATGGAGAAGTCAACAGTGTCAAGTGTTATAGGAAAGTCAAGTAAAATAGTGATTGAGAAGTGAAGATGTAACTAGACATTCTTTCATCTGTGAAGAGATTTTGGCAGTAGCATAGAGGATGGAAAGGTAATGGAAGGAAATGAGAGTACCAAAGACAGCCTTATTTAAGGAAAGGGGAAGAGTGTAGCTGCCCAGAAAAATGGGAGGCATGATCTTCAAAGGACTCACTGCCTCTTGCCCACAGGATTAAAGGGTAGGAAAGTGGGCAAAGGAAATACTGTGGTTTCAGAAGAGGATCTGGCAGTGTGGTGCAGACCTGGAGAGCACCATGAAGTACTGGAATGGCAGACAACAGTGAGGTAGACCCATATTTACTCCGTGTTGGCATATTGTGGCAAAGTTGCAGCGGCTTTGCTATAGTTAAAGGATTTATTGAAAGGAGCATTTGACGATTTTAAAAGTCATTGGTGACCTTTTGGAAAGCATTTTCATAAGAGTGCTTGGATAGTGAATGGACAGGGACAAAGTAGAGTCAATAAGTACAAATTATTCTTTCTAGGAATGAAAGATATGAAATAATAACTTGAATGAATGGGGGAGTCAAAGGAAAGGTTGTTTATGATAGGGAAAACACGCACATATTTTAAGTAGTGGGAAGGAGACAAGATGAGTGAAAAAGAAGAAATATTTGATGGAGAAAGCTATGAGACACAGAAAAAAGATGGGATCACAAGCACAAATGGAAAAGGTTAGGCTCTGGTAAATTCAGTTAGAGACGAATACCTTACTTTGTGGAAAATGAAACAAAACAAGGAAACTTTTTGAAGCATGAATTGTAGGAAATAAGAGAACTGATGGCAAAGGCCCCCAACTACTTTAGTTTCTATGGTAATAACAATCATAGAGAATGACAGAAAGTTATATGAGCATTATAAAGAAAGAGCCAACCTTTGAGTCAGAAAGCAATGTTCCAAGTCCATCCTTGATCTGTGCAAACCATTTAAACTCTCATTACTTCCCAGGTAAATATAGAAGACTAAGCTCAAAATACTTGCCAATCTGCATGGAGGCAAGAGGATTTTAGGAAAGGAAGAAGCATTTATTAAGCACTTATTATGAACTATTCACTGTGCTAAACATTTTATGAATATTACGTCATTTGTATCTCACAACAGCCTTGAGAGGAAATATTATAATTATTTGCATTTTTTTTTTGCTGAGGAAACCAAGACAGATTGAAGTTAAGTGATTTGCCCAAGGTGGCACAGTTTATAAGTTTCTGAGACCAGCTTTAAATTCAACTTTTCTTGATCTGAGTCCTAGTGATCTATCCATCGTCCCATCTGATTTCATTGAAGGAAAGCATTGTTTACATCTATGAAATGATGGTTATGAACCATGAAAATTATAATGAATAATAAACAATTGTACTCACTACCACCATAACAAATATTTTATAGTATTCTACAGTTGACAGAACATTTCTTTCAAATTATCACATAAGGTAGATCATTTGTTTTTGTTATTGTTTCTTAATCCCCATTTTAAAGGTGAAGAAATTGAAGCCCAGAGAGCTTCCTTGCATTTATCTTTATCTTTATAGATAAATCTCAGAGCAAGCATTTGAACCCAAGTTTTCTATCATTTGTCCTTCTCCTCTATCATAACATCTGGGCAATTCAATATATCTGATTATATAAGGATGAAAAATAATGGTTTTATCTTTTATTTAGTATCACCTTGCCTCTCCTTCCCCCAAATGACATGTTCTTCGGCTTTCATATTCATGCCTGATTCACTTATATCTTTTCATATAAAAAGAGTTAATGTTCCTGATTATAATAACTATCCATTACTCCTAGTCAACTGCCTTACCTCCTTTTCAGTTCTTACCTTTTTCTACAACACTGGACCCTGTCTCTCAGGCTATGAGGAGACAGCCAGTCAACAACATTTATAAAATTTTAATGGGGTGGCACAGTGGACAGAGAGCTAGACCTGGAGAGCAGAAGTCATAGGTTCTAATGTGACCTCATCTGCTTCCTAGTTGTGTGATTGCCTCTCCCTTAGCTCTCTTCTCTTTTGGAGCTGATACTTAGTATATCGATTCTAAGACAGAAGATTAGAGTTATAAAAGAAAATTTAAATATGTGCCAGGTTCTGTGCTAAGTACTGGGAATACAGAAAATACAGTTCCTGCCCTCAAGGAGTTCATGTTCTGAGAATCATATTAATAATTAATTATTATTATTATCATAATTTTATTACACAGCACTTTAAAGTTTATAAAGTTTTTCCCATCTATTCTCTTCTGATCTTCACAACAACCCTGTTAGGTAAGTACTCTTATTATCCCCCATTTTACCCCTGAAAAATCTGAAGATGAGATATAGGTTGTGAAACACAATAAGCAAGTGTCTAAGTCAGAATGATCTTAGACTATGCCATGGCCAGCTTATACTAGCTCAGAGCTAATTGTTAAATTATTGATCTGAGCCTTTTGCGCTTTAGAAATAGGCAAATATTACAAATCAGGGCTTGATTTATTTTCTTGATGATCATCTAAACTTAAGAAAGGGGAAAAAAAGAAAAATCAATCATTTAGATGAAATTTTAGAGTACAGTATACATATATTTAATTCATTTATTTTTGGAGAAATGATTGTTAAACATTTACCAACATACCCCTGAACTCAGGTCTTACTGACTTCAAATCCCACAGTTTATTCCCAGTGCCTCCTTGCTGTCTGATAGTAGAAGCTTCACATGGGGGTTTGGGGGAAAGAACATTAAAAATCAGACCTATAAGATATGCCCAAAAAAAGAAAGAGAAAGGAAGGGAGAAAGGGAGGTGGGTAACAGAGTTTGTTTCAGAAGTCAGTATCAGTGGGACCCGGAGAAGAGTCTTGGTCACCGGACCACCAATGGAAGCTCATCCTTTACAAAGCTGCTTTGTGGGTTCCATGTAACTCTGCATGCAAAACAACAAAACAAATCTCATAATGCTTTACTTAGCACTTCCTCCCGTGTTGACTACAGATGTCTTCTCACTAAGTATTCCAGTGCCTTCCCTTTCATACATCCTAAATATAAACTCAATATCTGATTAGAATACTGAAGTTCAGCCCTAGCTAAAGTATTTTATTTCAGTAGGGTAGCTGCTTAGCCTTTAACAACCATGAAGCTATTTCATTATTGCACTGGGTTTAGAAAGCCATAAAATAAATCAAACAGTGCGTGAAAAGTGGGAATCTAAGGTAACAGTTAAAACTCCTGGTGGAGAAAAAATGTTTCATGAGGTGCAATTCTATCAAAGGGGCTCTCCCAATGGAATGGCAAAGCTAATTTATTCTGAGCAGTGGTTATATGTGAGTGTGCATGTACATGCCTCCTTCTACAGTTGTAGAGAGGATGTCACCTTAAAATAGAAAGCCAGGGTGTTAAGATGGTTATAGTTATTTTGTTAATATTGTAGTAATAGGAGAAACCAAACAGCTTGTTAAATATCCCATGTTCAGGTTAGATGATTATTGTCAAATGCCATCAAAAAGAAGCGATAAACATTTTTCTACCTTGATAAGATTGGTCATTTTTATGAAAATACCAGATCTGTCATGAATCTTTATTTAATTACATGTAGATTATAAAAGCGACTGCTTTAAATTAGTCCGCTCCCCTCCAACTGAGAGTATAAACTTCCATTCAATTATCCTCAAAATTTGAAAATTTTTTTATTGGGCATATCAAAATGACAAAATGAGAGTGTAAACTTGGACTAGGTATCCAAAGTAAAGATAATACGATTCATTTGTGTGAACAATTTATTACCTAATACAGAGATAATTATTATTATTAAAAATATTCTGCTATAAAAATAAAGTTACATGGTGATTAGTTACATTTCAATATGTGAATTTTATTGCGTAAAATGTGAACTCATATCTGTGGCTGTAAAGTTAAAGAGCAGCCACTAATCTGCACTGTTGAAGGAAATTCTTCACTCAGAACTCCCTGTACAGAAATCACAAATAGTCCCTTCTTCAAAATATCACATTTTTTAAGTTACTTCCTTAATGTCTGGATCAATAATTTGTTTCTTTCCATTTAAAAAAATATATAGTTAGAATGTTCTACATTTGTACTGATCTTCCTTTTTCAACTTAATCTTTTGTCATAAAATTCCTTCCATAAAAATATATATATATATATATATATATATTTTTAAACCCTTGTACTTCGGTGTATTGTCTCATAGGTGGAAGAGTGGTAAGGGTGGGCAATGGGGGTCAAGTGACTTGCCCAGGGTCACACAGCTGGGAAGTGGCTGAGGCAGGGTTTGAACCTAGGACCTCCTGTCTCTAGGCCTGACTCTCACTCCACTGAGCTACCCAGCTGCCCCCCCATAAATATATTTTTATATTTATCAATCTTAATTACTTTGTATTAAAGTATAAGGTACCAGGGTAACTAAATAGCACAGTGAATAGAGGACTGGGCATGAAGTCAGGAAGATTTTTCTTCCTGAATTAAAACCTGACCTCAGACACTTACTAGGTGTATGACCCTAGGCAAGTCACTTAGCCCTGGTGCCTCAGTTTCTTCATCTATAAAATGAGCTGGAGAAGGAAATGGCAAACCACTCTAGTATCTTTATCAAGAAAATCCTAGATGGTTATCCACATCCAGAGAAAGAACTGTGGGGGTAGAAACACAGAGAAAAAACATTTCCTTGATCACATGGCTTGATAGTGATATGATTGGAGTTGTAGACTTTAAATAATCACTCTGTTACAAATATTAATAATATGGAAATAAGTCTTGATCAATGATACTTGCAAAACCCAGTTGAATTGCTTGTTGGCTATAGGAGAGGGGAGGGAGGAGGGAAAGAATATGAATCATGTAACCATAGAAAAATATTCTAAATTAATTAATTAAATAAATGGATTTTAAAAACTAAAGGAAGATGAAGAAAGAAATAGAAAACCCTAGGTGGGGTCACAAAAAAAAAATCTACTGACCTGAAAAGGATAAGACAACTAAGGTGATGTAGTAGATAGAGAGATAAACTTGAACTATGGAAGACTTGAGTTCAAATATATCTCAGACATTTATTTTCTATATGACTATGGGCAAACCACTTAACTTGTCTATCATAGTATCACTTTCTATAAAGTTTGGATAATGATAATAGTTATCCACTTACGGGTTTGTTGTGAAGATAAAGTAAGATACTATCTGCAAAGTATTTAGTGGCCTTTAAAGTGTTATTTAATAATGTTGTTAATATTAATATTACCTTAAATTAACATACCAGAATTCCTGATGGCTGGAAATCAGACTGCATTCAATTTATTTCATGGTCTACTTTTACAATAATAAATAATAGTATTGTAAAAACAATTTAATCAGAGAAAACTCTTCTTTTTATTGTTGCTGACTTTGGTAATATATTCCCAGTTGTGTAAATATAAAGTTAAAGGACATGGTTATTTATAACTTTTGCTGTACAATTACCAGATGATTCTTGAGCCAAATTTTAGTCATGCAGGTTCACTATTCATGAAGAAATGTGCCTTTTTGCACTTTGTTGAATTGCTTTTACTTGTTTTATTATCACATTAATTCCTAAATATACCAGAAGCTTTCTCTTGCATCAGAAATTAAACAAAAACCAAACAAAATTAAATTGAAAACTTTCATAAAAGCATTCTTTCTCATACCATGGTAGCATCCCATGCCTGTAGTATCCACCATTATTATCCCTTTTTATATTTTTTATGATCATGTTCATCTTCATTCTTCATCAATTTATAAACCTTCCCATTCTTCCCTGAATTTTTATATTTGTAGTTTCTTAAAATGTTGTGTCATTTCATTATCTTCATATACCATCATTTGTTTGGCTTTTTCTTAATGAAGGGTTATCTACCTCTTTTCCTGACCCTATCTACTACAAAAGAGACTGCTATTAATATTTTGGCACATATAGGACATTCCTTTCTATTTCTGACCTCCTTGGAATATATGCCTGGTAGTGGGACTGCTCTGAGTAAAAGGGTAAGTTTCATTGCTTTTATATAGCAATTTATTGTCATAGTCATAGACATATGTATGTATGAAATTATATATATATATGTATATGTACATATATAGACAGAGAGAGAGCAACAGAGAGAGAGAGAGAGAACAGAGAGAGAGAGAGACAGAGAGAGAGAGAGACAGAGAGAGACAGAGAGAGAGAGACAGAGAGAGACAGAGAGAGAGAGAGAGAGAGAGAGAGAGAGAGAGAGAGAGAGAGAGAAAGAGTTTGGAATTTGACAAGAGCAACACTTTATCCTCAGCCCAAGTTTTGATCTTGTGCCTCCCCTCTCCATTTATTTGCATGGACAACATAATTATTTGTGGGATTGAAAGAACTGAGGGGAAGGGGTCTTGAACCCAGAGACAGTTTGCTGTCAGGGTAGCATCTAAACCAATGCTACCTGAGTGAAATTCAGGAAACAAACATTATAGAGGAAGTCACATTGAATTTTAACTAGAAATGAGACTATGACCTCATATTGAACTGTTGCAACGGATGCCTTCAAAATCTAGGTTAAAACTAAATTAATTAATTAAGCCTGTGGGCTTAGTTCTATGTGAAAGCTACAGTTTTCAAATTTTTTGGCACCTGAGGCAAGCNAGAGAGAGAGAGACAGAGAGAGAGAGAGAGAGAGAGAGAGAGAGAGAGAGAGAGAGAGAGAGAGAGAGAAAGAGTTTGGAATTTGACAAGAGCAACACTTTATCCTCAGCCCAAGTTTTGATCTTGTGCCTCCCCTCTCCATTTATTTGCATGGACAACATAATTATTTGTGGGATTGAAAGAACTGAGGGGAAGGGGTCTTGAACCCAGAGACAGTTTGCTGTCAGGGTAGCATCTAAACCAATGCTACCTGAGTGAAATTCAGGAAACAAACATTATAGAGGAAGTCACATTGAATTTTAACTAGAAATGAGACTATGACCTCATATTGAACTGTTGCAACGGATGCCTTCAAAATCTAGGTTAAAACTAAATTAATTAATTAAGCCTGTGGGCTTAGTTCTATGTGAAAGCTACAGTTTTCAAATTTTTTGGCACCTGAGGCAAGCCAGTTCCTTGCAATAAGGAAAAATTAGTTCTAAACAAGACTTAGTAAAACAGGCAGTTCCCCTTGCAGGGGGGTATTATACATACATAAACATATAAATACACACATACACACACACTCATACACACACACACACACACACACACTCAAACGTTTTTTCTATTCTGCTAACTTGATATGGGGGCATTCAGGGAATGCTAGCACCTCTAATGTAAAGTTTTGTTGAGCTCTTTTTAGGGTTGCTTCTGCACCTTTTCCCAACTTTCATCCATAATTTCATGAAGATAATATATGGCCTAAACCAGGTTTGAGGGTAATTGACAGGTCTCAAACACACCAGTGATTTAGGGGGTTTTCTACCCCAAGCTCCTGAAGACTCCCCTTAATGGAATGGGCAGATGAGAATAGTTTGTTCCAATGGCCGAGAAGAAGGCTAAAAGTAGGATTTATGGAGTACTTAAAGCTTGGTCAGACACTGAAGTCACTGAGGTCATTCATTGAGTCTCAGGCAGTTGCCAGCCTCATCCTAACTTTTGTCCTATCGCTGGACTTAGATGACTGGAAAAGAGAGTGACATTGAGGAGTTTGTGTAATTCCTCCTCACCTAAATCCAATTCCAGAACACCACTGGTCCTCTTCAAAAATGAAGGACAGACAATAACAACTAGGTTTTTTAGGTTTCTGCTTTCTAAAAATTTATATATGTACATACATATATACTTTTTTAGAAATTATATATAAAATTTTTAGAAATTATATATACATGTATACACACACACACACAAACACATATATATGACTTTGGACTTAAGAAGTAAAGAGCTTCTTTTAAGAAAGATAATTCATGCCAGCAAATTACTAGAGTAAAAGCCAGAAGAAGCTGGAAGCAGAGAAAGTCTACAATCTTATACACAGAAGTGCCACATTTAAAGGAAGACTGCATGTAGAATCACATAGCTGGCACAGACCACACACCATGCACAACCTTCTGGGAGCAAATGCAGGGTGAGAAACACTATAACTTCACCTTGAGAAAACAGGTGTAAAAAATCTTGAGCGTGGATAGCTTTAGATGAGGAAAACATGAAGGATTTGGAGCTACCATGTGTGATAATTTTTTTTATAATTTTGTGGGTGCTAAGTGAATATTTTCATTACTGCATATATGATATTAAAGAAAGAAAAACAATTAAATCTGGCACAAATCTGGCAGAATAGAGTCAGATTCCAAAAATTTCTGACAGGCAGAGAGCATTTTTTAACTTGGAGTCTGTGGACTTAAAAAATACTTTTATAATTATATTTGAATATAGTTGGCTTCCTTGATAATCTGCTAAGAACTATTCTAAGAACACATCCATACTATTTATCATATTCCCAAAGGGGTTCACAACACACAATAAAAACAAAAAATTAAGATCCCAGAGGCCAGAATTTTTTACTGAATTTTTTAAAAAAACAAAATCCAGTAAGGACAAATGTAAAAATTTAGATGGAATATAAAAATGGCCTTAACAAGAGCAATATGAGGAAGGCATGGTTAAAAAAAGGAAAAATATTAAAGGTTTATAGTAAGTCAAAAATTTCATATTAACCAGAAATGTAAAGTGACTGTCAAAAAAAAGTAATGTGATCTTAGGTGGTATTGAGAGGAGAATAGCTTCCAGATAGGCAGAGAACAGTCTCACTGTCCTTATCACACCTAAACTAAAATATTGTATTCACTTCTGAGTATCAGAGTTCAAAAATAATTTCAGTACCTTGTAAAGTATCCAGAGAAAGACAACCAGGATAATAAGAGGACCTTTAACCATGGTTGAAGGAATTGGAGATGGATAGCCTGAAAAAAAGAAGACTCATGGGGACATGACAACTGGCTTTAGGTTTTTGAAGAACTTTCATGTAGATGAGAGATTAAATTTTATTTGGTCCCAAAGAGCAGATCACTGAGTAATGAGTACCAGTTGCAAAAAGGAATATTCAGGCTTGATGTGAAGAAAGAACCTACTACAATTAGAACAATCTAAAAAGGGAATGAGATAAGGAAGTAATGGGTGTGCCCTCCTTGGAGATATGTAAACAGATACTACATTACCATTTCTGTGAGATATTTCAGTGGCTATGCAATACAGTGAATAGAGCTCTGGTCCTGGAGACAGGAACACAAGTTCAAATCCCACCTCAGACACTGATTATATGACTGCTATTTCCCCTACTCATCCCTTCTTACTTAGTTTCTTCAACTATAAAATGATGATTATAAAAGCATCTATATCATAGGATTATTGTGAAATTAAAATGAAAAGTTTATAAAGTACTTTCTTCCCTGTCTTCTGTGGGTTGGTCTAGATCAGTGGTTCCCAAACTTTATTGGCCTACCGCCCCCTTTCCAGAAAAAAAATATTACTTAGCCACCTAGAAATTCATTTTTTAAAGTTTAATAGCAATTAATAGGAAAGATAAATGCACTTGTGGCCATCACTGCTTCCCTGGATCACTGTAGCACCCACCAAGGGGCGGTGGCGCCCACTTTGGGAATCACTGGACTAGATAGTCCCAACTCTCAAATTCTTTAGTTCTATTAGGCCATAGAGATAGAATTCTGATTCTGGGGTTTAAGGTGATACATTTGGAATATTTTAACTTATTTCTCTTTATTGACTGCTCAGTTTAGCCTAGTTTTTCAAGTGAAAAATAATTTAGACTTACTCTTTTAAAACTTGAAATTTACTATGGTTTGGAAGGTATACTTATAAAAAAGACACATATTGTCACACAGGTTGGGGAAGCAATCACGGAATAGGCATGAAATTATTGCAGGTTATCTTCTGTATTGTTGTTGTTTAACCATTTTCCAGTCACATCCAATTCATCTTAACCACATTTGGCACTCTATCTACCATGCCACTTAGCTCCTTATATACTGTTAGAATAAAACATTGTAGTGTCACTTTCTCTTCCCCCACCCTAGCCTAATAGTAAATCATTTTAAAACATTAAAGTTCTTTGGAAACTACTCAGGATGCAACTTCACAATTTCTCCCAAACAAAGTAGTCACAACTCTGACTAATATTGCTATTTCCATATCTAGCCTAGAAGGGATATTGATTTTTTTTAACTTATTTAACTGACCTGAAGTAGAAGCAAAATGCAGTCCACTTTTGGTGATCTGCTGATTCTTAAAGACTTTACCAGAATGTGAGTTTTGTTGATTTTTCTAAAGTTGACCCCTGTTTTTTTCTACTTACCTACATTGGACCTTTCTATGCCTCATTACTAACTATGATCTCTTCTACCATGTCTTGTGTAACAAAGAGCTTATGCCTTCTTCCAGCAAGTATTCAACATGGTGAACTAGCCCATATAGCCTCAAGCCAATACAAGTGTAGCCAAGAGCCCAGATTTCACTGAGGATTTTAAGAAAGAATGGATTTACCTGTATCATGGAAGAGATTTGTCTCTTCCTCATCTGAATAAGGAAGTCTGTGTTTGGAAAGGCATAGTAGAAGAGATTACAGTGACTTTTCCTCTTCTTCATTAAATAACTGAGGTCTTGAGTACGTGGTACAAATTGGCATAAGGAGCTATTATTTCACACAAAAACTAAATTAGCACACATCTGATGGTAAGTTTCAAGTCCAGAAATAAATCTCAGTTGGACTGTAGTACTTAACACTAAGTTGATGTCTGGAATTATAAACTCTAGTGTAAAGCTATAAAATAAAACTATTATCTTTAAAATTATATTCTTGTTGAAAATGTTTGTTTTTTAAGTTCCTTAGATTAATCTTAACATACTGTGAGCAATGTATATTTAATTATGCTCAATTTAGAGCTTAGAGAGAGCTATGAGGTCAACATTCTCTCCACTTTACAGGTCAGAAAGATGAGATCTTAAGACGCTAAGTGACTTACCCAAAGTAATCTAGATGGTTGGTTGAAGAACCTAGAATCAAACTTAATTATTTGACTCTTACATCTCATGTTCTTTTCTCATTTTCATGGAACTCTTTTGGTGTTGGAATAGAAATTACCTATAATATAACAAGTTTTCTTTTGAATTAAAACTAGTATATGGCAGAAATCTCAATCTCTGGATACCCTTAAAATATCCACCACTGTAACATAAACAAAACTTCTCCACTTGTAGTAATAGCTAGTTATATGTTCTATAATTTTCACATTTATATAAACTCTTCTCAGAACCACATGTTTTTAATCTGTGTGATAATAATAATAGCATACATTTGTTTCATACTTTAAAGTTTATAAAATATAAATATTATCTCATTTTATCCTCACAACAACCCTGTAAAGTAAGTGTTATTATTATCTCTATTTTTGAAATGAGGAAATTGAAGGAGACAGATTAAGTAGGAAGAAAAGAAATAGGTGTTTGTTAAGTATCTATTATGTACACTATCCTAAGCTCTTATTTCATTTTATCTTTATAACAATCCTATAAGATAGGTAGTTACTTTTATCTCTAGTTTACATTTGAGGAAACTGAAACAAATAGAGATTCAATGATTTGTCCAAGGACACACAGCAAGTAAATGTCTGAGGTGGGATTTGGATTCAGAGCCAGGACTCTAACTACTGAACTAACTAGTTGCAAATATGATCCTAGCCTTAAAAATAAAAACAATCTTAGTTTTATGAAAAATCAACAAAATAGATAAATTATTGGTTAATATGATTAAAAAGGCAAACAAAACCATTAACATTTAAGATGAAAAGAGTGAAAATCCACAATTGATGGAATGATAAGTGAATTCTACCAAACATATAAAGGTAAACTAATTCCAATATCAAATTAATTATTTGGAATAATAGGTAAAGAAAAAATTCATTCCATCTGGTCTTGGTGCTTTTTTAAAGGAATTTCATTTGGTTTTTTTTTTCTAAAGCCGGCTTATGTATATGTTTTTTTGTTCATCCTGGAATAGTCTAGGCAGTTTATGTTTTTGTAAATATTTTTCCATTTTACTTACATTGTTAAATTTGTTGGCATAAGACTGAGCAAAATAACTCTTAATAATTACTTTAATTTCATCTTCAATTGTGGATTTTCACTCTTAATTAATGAATGTAGATGCAATAATCTTAAATAAAATACTAAATATGAGACTACAACAATATACCACAAAGATTATACATTGTGGGCAAATAGGATTTATAACAGGAATGTGGAAATGGTTTAATAAAAGGAAACCATCAACATACTTGAGCATATTAATGACAAAAGTAAAAAGAACTGTATGATTATATCAAAAGATGCTGATAAAACTGTTGATAAAATGCAACATTCAATAATATTACAACCACTGGAAAGCATAAGTATAAATGGATTTTTCCTTAAAATGATACGAAGCATTTACCTAAAACCATAAGCAAGTATTATCTGCAATGAAGAGAAGCTAGAAGCCTTCCCAATAAGAGGAAAAGTAAAACAAGGATTATCAACAATTTTGAACATTACTATTATTGTCATCATCAACAATAATATTTAACATAATATTAGAAATATTAGCAACAGCAAAAGGAGAAGAAAAAGAAATTGAGGGAATCAGAATAGGAAAAGAGGTAATAAAACTACCTCATTTTGCAGATGGTATGATGGTTTACATGGAATATCCTAGAGATTCAACTAAAAAATTAGTCAAAAGTTGATAATTTTAGTAAAGGAGCAGGATATAAGCCACTTAATTAATAGCATTTTTATATATTACTATCAATGTACTGCAAGAAGAGATACAAAGAGATATTACATTCAAAATAACCACAGCTTGCATAAAATACTTTTGAATATTCCTGCCAAAACAAACCCAGGTACTACTTTGACATAACTGTCAAAACTTTAAACAAATAAAGGAATGTAAATAATTGGAGAAATATTCATTGTGAATGGATGGGTAGTCAGTAAAATTAAAATGATAATCTTACCTAAACTAATTTACTTATTTAATGCTATCCCAATTAAATTACCAAAATATATTTTATTACATTAGTGAAAAATAATAGTGATCTTGTTTTTGACAATAATATAGATCCAGGTTATTGGAATAAGAAATTAGTATTTCATAAAACCTGTTGGGAAAACCAGAAAATAGTTTGGCACATACTAGGTATAGACCAATATCTTACCCCATTCACTAAAATCAAAATGGATACATGATCTAGAATTTAAAGGATATATCATAAGGAAATAATAACTTGGAATATTATTTATGAGATTTATGAATGAGATGATATATGAGAGATAGGATATGAGTAAACAATAGATAGAGAGCATTGTGAGATGTAAAATTGATAATTTTAGTACATTAAAATGAAAAGGTTTTGTATAAATAAAACAAATATTTCCAAGATTAGAAAGAAAGCAGAAAATTGTGAAAAATGTCAACAGTTTCTAGGATAAAGATTTCACATCTAAAATATGTAGAGAGCTTTGTCAAACTTATGGAGAAAAGAACTGACTGAAAAGTGAACAAAAGATAGGAACGGACAGTTTTGGGATGAAGAGCTCAAAAACATATGTCCATTTTCCAACTCTTCCATTAAACTGCTACAACTACTAGTTTCTGAGTGAAGCTTTCCCTATCACCACTAACTGCTAGTGCTCTCCCTTCCTATCAAATTTCCTTGTTCTCTCTAGGATCCAGTCCTCTCTCTCTAGACTTTCTTTCCTGTGCCTTTGTGTATCTTTCATCCTTTCCCCTTTATTATTTCAGTTTATATGTTGTTTTCACTCAGAAGAACATAAGCTTCTTGAGTGTAAATATTCTCTTTCTGTTTGTAATTTATTTCCAGCACTTTAAAAAGTCCCTGATACACAGAACAGAATCAATAAATACAATAATTGTTTTACATTTAACCAAGTCATATATATGCATATATAAATAAACTTCCATATGTTATATATTAATTTGATACATTTCTCCCTCAACATATTCTCTATGTATATATGCATATGCATACATCTATTTCTATATATTATATTAAGCATTCATATGTAAATTCAATGATTTTAAAAGAATGCATTCTTTATGTTAGAATGTCCAGACATAATGCCTGAGACATAGTAGGAACTTCATGAATAACTCTTGTTTAATTTCCATTTACAGTATCTTATTTCTTCCCTCTTTGGTCATAAAGTCCTTGAGGGGAAAGATAATTTTTTATTCATCTTTGAATCACTCCAAAGATGTGAACATTTTACCTTGCATATAGAAGTTGTTCCATAAATATTACTAGAGTTGGACTAAATGTTCTCATATTACTTTTATTCTTTCATCCAATATAGTCATGATTAATTCAGACATTTTATAATATGTAGGACTTATAAGAATGTCTTCATATAAATTATTTCATCTTCATATAAATTATAAATTATTAATAAAGTGATTAATTGACAAAGGGCAAAAGATCAAGCCCTGTAACACAATAGTAGCGACCTTGTTCCATGCTGGGGTTGACCTATTTCCATTACTTGGAAATGATATTCAATCAGCTATAAATATACTGAACTGGACAACTATTGTTTCCTTCTTCTGTCAATATTTATTAAGTACCTCCTGTATATCTGCACAGTGCTAGAGGCTAGAGATAAGCATACAAAAATTTAACATCTCTACTCACATATACCTTCAATCCTAATGAAACCACAAATATAAACATACATTTATAAGAAATGTGTATATATATGTAATAGCAATATAATGAATAAAACCAAATAAATGCAAAGTAGTAAAATCCACATTAATTTAGGAGGAATAAGGAAAGACTTCATGCAGAAGATGGGTGATCTGTATATTAAAGGAAGAAAAGGACTCTGTGAGCCAGAGGTAAGAAGGGAAAGCATTCCAGGATGTGGGATGGTGAGTGCCAATACATAGAGATGAGAGGTGAAATGTCAAATATGAGGAGTGGAGAAAGAGCCATTTTGCCTAGATATGTGGGGCTGGGGAAGTGACAGTGAGAAAGAGTTTTGGGGGAAATTTGATGTAAATTAAGTAAATGTATGTAGGTGAGAAATTGACAGATAAGAAAAGATTAATATCTGATGATACCAGAAAGTCAGATTGGATTCAGGTTGCATAAGATGTTTGATTGCAACAGAAGGATTTATATAGTAGGAAAGGCAGTAAAAAGTCAGGCAGTAGATAGAGTGTAGAACTTAGTATCAGGAATGCCTAAATTCAAAGCCTGACTCAGACATTTAGTTGTGGGATCATGGACAAGTTCATTAATGTCTTTCAGCCTCTGTTTTGTCATCTGTAAAAGGTGGATAATATTAAGACCTAACTCACAAAACTATTGAAGGAATGAAATGATAAAACATATGTAAAGCACTTTGCAAATCTTAAAGTGTTCTGTAGATTCTAGCTGTTATTGTTATTAATTTTATTATTGTTATTATATGGTAATTCTAAAGGTTTCACCATCTTATCTGCATAGTTCAGTTAGATGGCTTGCTGAAATGAAGGTATTCTCCCTATGGAAATCTCTTGCTCCCCTTCCTTTATAAACTCCACAGTTTTTAGAAGATGGCTATCACCTTTTATTATCATATGGTTTCAGAAAACCAAATTCCGTTCTTTAATTTCACCTACCTAGCTAGTTGCTCACAAACCATATCCTCCTTTCTCTTCCAATACCATTCTTTTCATTTTAAACAAGAGGTGAAGAATTTGGATTTAGAAGAGCCTGATAGGATTCCAATTATGTCATTCGCTTTCTCCGGACTACTCTCTCCCTGTTAAAGATTCCTGTCTAACTCATGTGATGTTGTATCTATGATCCCTCCAAGTTTCATAAGCTCTATATTTCACAGCCGATAGAGACATATTTCTGGTCTGGTAGTTCCTCTATTGAAAGTTTCTGGCTCATTTTGTTAGGACCTGGAATGGAAATCTGTAATTGGTTCAGTTCACTCACTGAAGAGCAATTTTTGAAGTCCTCTGTCTAGATGACTGATCCTTGTGAGACAATGATCAATAAATTTTCCCAAGATTAATGAACTTTACCATATGATGGAGTAATAACTTAGTTTGGACCTCTTTAACTCTACATACCTTACTGCCTCTTCTGACTTTTGTCATTTTCAAAGAAATTTAAACTTACATTTAAGAATTTGAAAGGTACTAAAGGAAAAAATGAACCTTAAGTGTCTATCTGCAGGGAACAAAAGCCAGAAAAAGAAAGTTAAGGAAATAAGAAGTGTTTAGTATGTTACTTTATGACAACCAAAAATTATATGAGAACAAAATGAAAATTGAAATATAAGGGTTTTTATGAAAATTGGTTAAATTTTTACATGTGAATTCCAACCTGTTATTAAAATTTTCTGAGCCAGACAGAAAATTGAATGCAGACAAGGAATAGCACTCAGTGACAGTGACATTCTTTGACAGAGCCATTCTTTGCTTATCGGCAGTGCTAATTATATTCAATGTGACAGCAATGGTTTAACCCATTCACCAGAGGAAGCTGTTTCCTACAGGACCAGTGATCTGAGCCCTCATTTGGATGTCAATCTACCCAAAGAATGAACATTTTAAGTGTATATTCAATTGTGAATCACTAATGTAAAAATGGTAAACATCTTTTCCCTTCAGCATAGTGTAGAATGCTTATAGCCTCCTTCACTTGAGGGCCATGTTTCAAACCATATTAAAAGGAGCAAAAAAGGCTTTCCCTCAAGCACATTTTAATTCTGTTGTAAGAACAAGACAAGTTTGATCATCTGAGTCGTAATGTTTTGCTAACCAATCTGTATCATATGCACTGAAGCAGTGAAGGATTTGGGTTAATTGGTGGCAACACATCTGTAGGATATACTGAGAAGAAGAAATTTAGGAATTGAGATGGTATTCTGATCTTGTCTAAAACCAAAGCAGTCTCGGCAATACAAATACTAATTTTTCTCAAATCATAGACTTAAGAATGGAAAAGAGAGAGTCATGGCAGTTAGTTTGTCACACTTGCTCATGTTCCAGATTAAGAAACTGAAGTTCATTGAAGTTAAATGATTTGGTCAGGATCACAGAGATCATAAGGTACAGCATTAATATTCAATACTACATCGTTGAGCTCCAAATTCTGTTCCCTTTACGTGGTACAATCATTTTGTGATTTCACTGATCTTGATTAATTGTCTATATTAGTCTTTCAGTTTTAACTTTTTATAGCTTTTCCCCATTTAGGTGGCTGTAAGTTTTAAAATTAATATTCAATGCCTCCAAAGTATGATATTTATAAGGATTTTATTAAAAGCGCAGGGAAAGAGTTCCAACTCACAGTTTACCATGCCACCTCCTCTCCCAAAAAACTCCTCCACTATGCCCACAATGACCATATCAAAACCATTGGCAAAACCCACAACCAATAGGAAAAGGCTTAAGGAATTATGGGTATGGTGAAAGGGAGTTTGGGTAATGTAGTTTAAAGGGGTACAAGGTCTTTTCAACTTTACATGGCACAATGGATAGAGGACTGGACTGAGAATCAGGATAATCTAAATTCATACCTAGTATATGATGCTGACTATCTCTGTGGCCTTAAATAGGTCACTTAATTTCAATATGCCTCAATTTCCTCAACTATAAAAAGGGAATAAAAATATAATTCAATTCACATAGTTGTTATGGAAATTGAAGGAGATTTATGTAAAGCAATTGACATAGAGCCTGACACACAGTAGGGAGTTAATGAATGTTTATTCTCTCCCCTACCTCCCCATTAGAATCATTTCTTGAAAACCTTCTACTAAATATATGTATCACTTACTATTGACTAAGGCTGTGGAATCATTTCATCAAGGGCAACTGTATCATGTGATATTATCTAAGATATGCCCAATAACATTGAATTTGAGAAGTGGTATGAGGGGTTATTTTGACATAATTATCATGATTATTGAACAAAAAGAATAAGAAAAATAGGGTATAATTATTTATGAAACATTAGTATAACTTTAGATTCTAGATCTCTAGACCAGCTTTGGAACCTTTTACAAATTGGATTGCCTTTTAATGAAATAGGCAGAAAATATTCATTCTTGCCAAATATTGGGAAAAGTTTAATAAAAACAAATATGGGGATATGAAAATCCATTTATTGGTTGGATACAATGGAGTATTAACCTACTTGGAACTAAGTCCAAGTCAAGACTTTTCAGAGAAAATGGCTTAATTGGGAGATAGCTTTAGCTATACTGGTCAAAATAACTCAAATACCATATTAATAATAAAGAGGAGGAAGAGAAGAATTCCATGCCTGGGCATTTAGTTATCAAGATTACTGTTGAGCCCCAGACTTTCCTAAGTACACAAATTGGGATGTCTTGTGTGCTGAAATAAAGAAAAAAGAGCAGGAAAGGTATATTAATATTTCCATAGGATCATTAGCTTAGATAGTTGGCTATAGCTACATTTTATAATTCTATAATACCTTACTAAGGTACACAAAAAAACAGAAATGCTTATGCATCCTAATGGAAGATAATTTTCAAAATGGAAGTGCTTAAGGTAAGTTGGCATTTATCTTCACTATCACCCATTAGTACAATATATGGAAGATTGTTGAGTAATTTAGATTCGACAATAAAATGAGTATCATTCTCACAAAGAGTAAAAATGTTGACTATAACATGGATTCTAATTTTCCCTTGTTTCTCTAATACACTTAATTCATTAAAAATAATTCAGTTCTTCTATGTATCTTAGTCAAGGAGTTACATATCTCGGTGTGACTACAGTACACAAAATAGAGAGATCAGTTGTATCATTGCAAAGTGGTCTTATTAAGCAGAATGAATAACCATGTGAAAACTAATTCTTTATTTTTTTCTAAATGAATCAGTCATGTCCATGTTGAGCATTATTAGTATTTATTGCTGGTATTACATTAAGGCCTATATTGATCATCAAATTAAACATGTGCCTGAGATAGCAAGGTGTGTGACAGTTGAGAATTATAAGCTCATCAATGAAATGAAGAAAGCAAGGGATTTGGGCTGGTAGCCATGGAGATGGTACAACCTTGTATTGCTAATATAAGTGAAGGCCATCTAACACAAAAGAAAGCCAAAATAAATTTCTCTTCTCCTGGGCAGATTTCATAATAGCTTCCAACAAACTATTAAAGCATAGCAAGCTCTCACTAGGGCCTTTTTAAAACCAAAAATAATCTAAAACTCTATAATAAATATTCCCAGAGCACCATGATAAAATTTTGATCAGAGATATTTTTGGAAGAAAAGCAAGGAAATTATATCTATTGTTGAGATATCAAGATCATAAAGCATATGGAACAATGAGGTATTAAGAGAGATTTCATATATTACCAGATGGAAATGGAGGGAGAGTTGGTAGATGGTTGATAGCTCCAAGAAAAATGGTTGCAACATAGAGTGCTTCAGGGATATGCCTCAATGTTCCCATCATAACAGATCCTAAATTTGATTTCCTTGGTTCCTATACAGAGCTTTATCTGGGGCAGAATGTGTGAAACTTTGTTTCAAGGCACTGATGTTGGGAGCATGCTTTTTATTGATCTTCAGTTTAATCTACTTCTGTGTAAATGTATCCAACAAACTGACTTTTTACTATTGTGGGCAAAAAGAAGATGAGTCTTGAGCTTGCTTCAAGAACTTGGAAATCACAGGTAGAGGAAAACAAGAGAGAAGAAAGTGGCATAATTAAGATAGAGAGATAACCAACCAGAGGAATTATTGCCTCTTATAGGACTGAGAGAAAGTAGACATATAAACTAATTTTGAGAGGCAGCACAATGTAAAGTCTTTTTTAAAATCAACTTTAAATTGGGAAATCTAGCTACTAATCATGAGATTTCTTTTAGATCTGTGGATTCCCTTGGGCATGCACCTTTTATATGCTTCTCCTTCCTTTATTTATAAAATAAGAAGTCTAAAATAGGTATAAGGCTTGTAACATCCCACTTTCACATTCTATGATTTTTGATATCAGTTTTTCATATTATATGTATTATCTTTTGCTAGCTCACTTTACTTTGAGCATATTAAGTGCTTTGGTAGGATGCTAAGATAATATCTCCTCTACCTTTGATGCTAACTGTTTGAGTTGTTCTGAGGATCAGATGAGATAAATGAAATCACTTTAGAAAGACATGGCAATATAAGTTAGTATGAAATCCAACACAATGATCATCTTTTTAAGAAGTCTATAATTCATTTAGGATGACAATTGAAGCTTAAAAGCCAAAGCAATAAGTAAATACAAATTAACTTATTAGTGTAGCAGTGTCAGTGAGGTATAGTGCCAAATTACAATCACAGCTGTCCAAATTCTACCTTTATATTCTACATTTAGAAGTAAAACTCTTTTTTTTTCTGCTCTGTACATACAGTGTGTTTTTGTTTTCCATGACATGCTGAGTTTAAATCCTATATTCCTGCTGAAAGTATATTATTTCTTTATCACTTACATTGGCTTTGTGAATGATCATGTAGAGACAGTGTTTTCCCTTTAACTGTGACAATAGTCACACAATGGCTACATTCCTACAAGTAGACATCAACCATCTTTACAATAAAAATGATTTTATGCTGCCAAGATGGCTGAATAGGATGTAAAATAGACTTATTAAGATCATGTGGAACTATTTAATCTTGATAGGTTTTTTTATCTTAACAATATCTTACATAAGAGATAGGTATTCTTGAAAAATTTCAAAGTATTTTTTATGAAGACCCTCATAATAGCCCTTTGAAGGAAACATAAAATGTATTATTATTATTATTATTTATTATTTTACAGATCAGGAAACTGAGTTTAAATGATGAGCCTAAAGCCACATATCTACCAAGTGCTACATTTAGGATTGAGATCCTTGGTTTTCTTAGATTCCTTTTCTAGCATTTTCTCATTGTATTCAAAATTCTGGAAACAATCCTTGTCCTGGTTTTGACTGTCTATTTATATGACTTCTTGCATGTTATTTATCACTGTATTAATGAGCAATTATAGTAATGATGAGATTAAACCTTCCTTAACTTTGCTGAATGGAAGAAAATGTAGTGGAATTTGGCGAGTCATGGCTATAGTTATGAGATTTACATTCCCTAACTCTTATGGTTATCATATATTGAAAAAAGTTACGAAATTTAATTTCTATAAATGCAGATAATGAAGACATATGAAAGTAGAGAAGAAAAAATTCTTATAGTCTTGATGTTCATATAATTGTAGAATGTGACCAATTTTAGGAGAATTGGGGTGATTTCATTGATATAGAGACCAATAGACAACTCCTTTTTAACTTTCTATGATAGAGACTTGCATAGACTTTAAATCCTGGAGAGACTGACATGCCCAGGCTCACACAGCAAATATGTGACACAAACACACTTGAAGCTTGGCTTCAAGGCCACCTCTTTAATGACTATACCTCAGCGCCTCTAATTTTTATAAATAATGTGTTCTTTTAGCTGGTCATCAAATTGCTCTATAAAAATGAAAAGTTTGGACTACTTGATTTCCAACTTCTTTTTAATGATATGTTCAAACTCATACAGGATATTGATGGAAAAAGTGAAACTAGAATAGAGGATCAGTATGATGTTCATTTTCCCATGATGCTTTGGACTAAATATTTATTTGTGTTTTCAGATAATGAAGCTTCCTTGATTTACTTTATGATTACACCTCCCACCGATCAAATTTTTCAATTGTTTTTGACATTTTTTTAAATAGGACAAATAATTATTTTATCTTTTTTTGATGATTCGTTATAAGAATTCCAACATTTCTAGAAGCTTTATTTTTGTTTTTTTTTTCATTCCACATGCATGTTCTGTCACTGATATGGTTGCTTTTCAAGCTTTCTCTCCAAAATCCAGGTCTCTTTCCCTTTCCAATTCTTTCCTTTATCAGCCTTATTCACTCATGCAGCTTAGCTACCACTTCTATAAAGTTTTTTAAAGTTTAAAGATCAAATTCTAACCTCACCTCTAAACTCCAAATGCATATTTTTGTGTATAAACTATTTCTACTTGGAAATCCAACCATTACCTTAAACTCGTGTTCTAGTCAAGCTTGTTATCATCATTCTACCTAGACCAGTTCCTGCTTTTAACTTTATGATCTCCATTTATAGTGCATATAAACCCAAGGTATAACCTTGGGATTATCCTTATTGCTTACTTCTTTTTAGCTACACCAATAATTTTAACAGCTGAGGTAATAAGTCTTTTCTGTTTTGCTTTGTTTTCCCATTGCTTAAATGACAACAGACTTACACAGCAGCAGGTAGATGATGTAATGAATAGACTTGGAAAAAGGAATACCCAAGTTCAAATCTTATCTTATACACTTATTATATATGTGTCACTGGGGAAGTCCCTTAATTTATGTCAGCCTCAGTTTCCTTATTTGAAACATGGAGATAATTATATTACCTGTCTCACAGAATTTTTATGAGGATTAAATGTGATAACACATATAGAACACTTTGCAAGTCTTAAAGTGCTATGTAAATGCTGGCTACTGTACATTCTTATGATTGGTTATTTTTCACTCATATTGCTATCACCATACTTCAGATGCTCATACCTAGATTTTTGGTGGGTTGGGGGGGTAGTAAAAAACCTTTACAGGTATTTTCATCTCCATCCCTTTTCCTCTACATCTCATCCTTTATTTGACTATCAGAATAAGCCCTTTTAGCACAGGTCTGGTCATATCATTCCTCTATTTATTAATCTTCAGTGGTTCCATATTACTAAGTTTATATTATTATAAATTATAAAGGGTTAGGTAGGTTGAGAGGGTGGAGTTGTTTGATTCCTGGCAGGACCTTAAACTCTTCTGTATTTCTGTAGTCATTGATGTTACACATTATATCTTTCTCCTGTCCCTTGACTCTTTCACCCTGAAAATAAAATCTTGTTTCCTATCATTCCTCTTTTTTGATCTTATCATGCATCTTTGGTTTTGAACCTAATTCTTCTACATTTGATGTTGCCTTATGCCACTGGGTCTTTTCAGCTAATCCTCTTTTCTATCAAACTCTTATCATCAGATTGTTCCCTCTCCCTGAGTTTCACCTGTGCTATCTTTCCCACACTTTCCTACATCCAAAATCAATCAACACTATAGATACACTATCTATGGACTTAATTCATGAAGCATATGGGTTATATGAAGTAGGACAATCCATGTCCTTTTCTTAGTCAGTAATAAAAATAATGAATAAAATTGCTATTCCTCAGTAGCATAGTGATCAAATGCTCATTATATCAGATAACAAGAGATAAAATTTGGAAATGCCACAATCACTGCTGACTCCCACGAACCAAGGATCCGGATGATGTCCAGGAGAGTCTAGTTAATCCTGCCATGGGACAATCTAAGCCTTTAAGCATCATTCTTTAAAAGGTGGATAGCAGGTAAGGCAGTCCAAAAGCAGGATTTATGAAAATTATAAACAATATTCTTATATTCTACTCAATATGTCATCATGGACAAATTTACCAATCCTACATGAAGTATGAATTCAATTCAAATATCTATTGGTTTTCTAGCCTCCACCTGAACAGAACTACTAATAGGAAACCCATTAACCTCCTAAGTGTCAGTTCTGTTTTTGGACAGCTCTAATTATAATAAAGGGTATTTCCTTCATTATTTAATCTTCTAACTACCACAAAAAGGATCATCTCCTTAACTCACTCATTTTTCCTCTCCCTTGTTTTTTCCCTTGTTTTATTTAATCTTGTGTGGCTATATTGAATAAACTGGCAGTTTCAAGAAGAGATTGGCACATCTTATAGCTAAAAGATGCAGTTTGGGGGCGATAGTACAAGATGATTTTTTTGTTTCTATTTAAATAACCTGAAAATTTAAGATTTTAAAAAGACACTGTCAGTGACAATATAATTATTAACAGAAATTCAACCATTCTCAGTCAAAGACTAACAATAATTTAAGATGTCTTATGGTACTTTTTCTAACTTTGACAATAAACTCTAATTAAATCTTAGCTATGATTTAGGAAGTTATTTGCCTTTGGGGGTTTGGTTTTGAATATTATCAGCTTTCAAATAAAGGCATCTTTTGGCATGAATGTGCAAAAAGACATAAAACTAATTGAGACTTAGAACTCATTTTAGTTTGGTTATAAAATAAATTTTCAAAGACCATTTTTCCTTTTGCAACCAGAATTATTTCTGAGAACCAATATGCATTTGGTGGGAATTTCAGACTTAGAAACTTTCCTGTGATTTTATTGTCCAAATTATATTACATTTTTAGAGAATACTTTTTAAAGAAAATGGTTTTCAGGGCCATTTTGGTGGACTAGTAGATGACTCACCAGGCTTGGAGATGGAAGATCTTGGGTTCAAATCTTTCCTCAGATATTTCCTAGCTATGTGATCCTAGGTAAGTCACTTAACTCCAATTGCCTGGCCCTTAGAACTCTTCTGTCTTGGAATTGATACTTGATGTATTTCTAAGTATTTCTAAGATGGAAGGTAAAGGTTTAAAAAAAAACATAAAGTTTTGAAATTAAGTTTTGTACTATCCTTTTTCTCATTCATGTTTAAAGGAATTTGATGGTTAGGCATTTCTGGAACTCTTTTGAAGGGCAAACAAGTTTTTTGTTACCTAAACAATGTCATATATCTCAAGCAAAATGATCTAACAGATGGGAGAGCAGCCAAATTCTCCTTAAGCATTATTACTGTTGATAAAATAGAGGGAGTGAGTATACTTGAATACTTTTTGGTTGAAATAAAAATAAAATGTAAAATGTAAAAGAAATGTTTCTGATAAATAAATATTCAGAACACAAGAGTCGAGTGAGAAATAAAACTCCTTTCAGAAGTTTATGAGTGGGGAGAGAAAGAAGGATTTAGCATTGTATTTGTCAAACATTTATAAGTGATATAAAAATCTGGTTCCAAAAGCAATACAGATCAGGACAGCTGTGTATCATTTCAGAATAACTAAATGTCTTAATTTCTTGAGCTGCCTACAAGATGTGCAATGTAAACATCTCTTATTTTGAAAAGGAAATACTTGCTTTAAAATGTCTTACTTTTGAGGTATTAGTTCCTAACTTAATTATCTATGAAAATTTCATTTTCTTCCCTTAAAAGCCAGGAATCTAGTGATATGTTTTATCTAGCGATATAACAGTTCATGACCTAATCCTAAGTCCAGATATAATTTTCATTATTTCAATTGGTCTATAATTTCATTGATATAGGTAGGCTTTCAAATAGTATATGTTAAACTCCTTCAATACTTTATTATCCTATGTGATTCATGGGGCATCTAACCAACACATTGAAAGTGACTTTGTCCAAGTATTTTAGCTTTAAGCACCAGTTCAACACTTGTATTCTTCATCTGTTATATCTTTTATTGCTCTATAGCTGGACCTTCCCTTCTTTCCTTATCATATTTTTTCAAATCATTTTATTATTATTATATATTTTAAATGAAATTATAACATGTAAATGTTTTGTACCTATTCAACTAAAGACAGAGTATTTTGAATGGATAAATTAGATTTATCCACCTGCTGGATGTCAGTAAGTTTTACCAATATCTCCATCAAACTTTTCTGCTCATTTTTTTCAGTACTTCAACTAAGTTCTATCAATCCTTCATCCTACTATTGCCCTGATTCTGATAGTGGGATAATTGGCAACTGATCACAGGAACCAAGATACAAAATGAAAAAAATGAAAAGATTAGTTACCACATAATTTAAACAATCAGCCCTAGAAAAAATAAATGTATTTAGATCTTTAACTAGTCTACATCATGAACACTATGCTAAAGTATATTTGACTTATTAGGTTAGCATTTAAGTTCCAGCCTCTTGAACCCAGAATGATTGGGGAAGAGTAAAAAGCTATTTTCAGAGATTTTGGTCTTGGAAAAGGAGGCAGGTGGTTTTTCACATCTAGCGGGGCAAGGGCAAATCAAGCTTGGACCTGTACAGACACTGGATATTTAAAAGTGAAACGTATCATCAATAAACATTAATGAAAATAATCTATCCAAAGGTAGATAATCAGCTCAGTTTTTGAGCAATCCTAATCTAAAGTGAAATTTTAAGTAGATTAGTAGATTTGTTTTTACATAAATACAATTAGTTCTGTTATAAGGATCTTAAAGCTTGGTTATACAATTTAAAGCACTACCTCAAAGCCAACTAAATCTTGAGCCTGATATTATAATTATTACTAATAAATATTAATACTGATGATGATAACATTACTATCTAAGTGCCCCACATGGTTCTAATACTAAAAATTGCAGACGGCTATAAATCTGCATCACCCCTTATATACATTAAGTCATTGTTCTTGCCAAAAGGGGGGAAAATGAAAACACCAATAAAAGAAAACCTGAAAACCTTATGTTAATTCTTTGTGTATTTAATGTACATAAAATTCTAATATTCTCAGTTTTAAAAAATCAAGCACAATTAGTCTCTTTCCTCCCTTCTCTTAGATGTACTGATGTAACTAAAACCTTTCTATAGTCACAGGTTCATATAAATTAAATTTTCAATGGCTTTAGATGCCATCCATACAAACCTCAGACTCTAATTTGTATACACTGGATAATTTAAGTTTCCTTTGACTTTTTAATGGATAAAGAAATGTCCTGCTTCTTAATGATATACTTCTTATCTTTCTCGTAAATTTCATCAGAGGGGAATAAAAAAGTAATTCATTGTGCATCCTCAGAATTCTCTAGCATTAAAATTGTGATCATTGAAGAAATGTACTTTTTCATCAGCTATGATACCTGTACAATGGAAGAATTCAAGACATCAAGTATTACTTTACAACTGAAAGGAGAGCAGGGAAACTCCTTTCCCCCCCTTAGGTATTTATAACACATATTTCAGGCTAAACAGATGTAAGGCAAAGACAAAATTAATGACCTTTCCTTTAAATCCACTGCTAAAGGTTTCGACTCTCACTATACAAAAGAACAAAAATGACAAAAATGGGGACAACTAATGTCGAAGAGACTGGAAACTTAACCACACTGATAAGCTATCAGTGCCTTATGAAGTGGTCCAATAATTTTGGACATTAATTTGGAATTATGCAAGAAAAGTACCCAAACTGTCTGTAACATTTGGCCTCATTATCTCAATATCAGGCATATATGCCAGTAAAGTCAAGGGTAGGAACAAAAGTCCAATATTTAGAAAAAGAATCATAGCCTCAATTTTTTGGTAACAAAGAGCTAGAAAAATGAGACTGCTCATTATTTGGGGAATGCTTGGGAAAAATAAACAACTATACTATATGACTAAGATGAATTAATATGACATAATAAATAATGATAAATATGAAGAATTGAAAGAAATCTAGGTAGATTGTGTAATCTAATGCTAATTTAAATAAAATAATGCAAGAGAACAAAATATTCACTGACTAGAACAATGTAAATGGAAAATAATTACTAAAAAGGACTCAGGGTAACTGAAAAGCCAACAAAAGACTCAGAATGCAGAAAATAATACATGTTCTACCTGATGTCAGAGGCAGAATGTTACATATTACATATTATATTACATATATTACATATAATATTACATATTACAGATATGGTCACTGTATCAGATGTTTTTGTTTTCTTTTTTCCCCCTTTGACACAATAAAGGATTCACTCTCAAAAGGGTATGGTTGGAATGATGTTACTATAAAGACAAAAGTAATTATTAATAGTAAACAAAAAGAAAACTGCCATGATTTGTTTTTCAGTCAGAACTAGTTATCTGAACAACTAGTTATTTTCAAGCTTGCCTCAAACTCTGAATTCAAACCTGTTTGGAGCAGTCACGTTCCAGTAAATTGGACTTGGACATCAAAAGCACACATTCAGGCAGCCAGAGGCAAAAAAGAAAAACCAAACTCACTGTGATGTGGAACATTCATTAGTGTCTGTTTGGTATTTGCTGTCAAATTATGCATCTAGAATTTAAAAACAAAAATAGACATATTATTAAGCATTTCGTTTTGCCAAAGAACACAAACTCATTAGCTATAAATCTTTAAGATAGAATTAGTGACAATAATCATATTAGGTAGTCTTTAGGTAGTGCTTTAAGGTTTACAAACTGTTTTATTTACAAATATCCCATTTTACCCTCTCAGCAATCCTGGGAGTTAAATGCTATCACTATCTCAAAGCAGATACTAAGTGATTTGCTCAGGGTCATGCAGCTATTAAGTATCTGAAGTGAGATTTGATCTTAGGTCTTACTGGCTGAGACTAGCACTCTATTCATTGATCTATATGGCTGCTTCTGAAATCAACCATTCCTCAGTTATCCATCAACATATGTTGAGGCTTATCTATACAAAATCATTAAAGTCTCATTAAGGATGGCAGAATATATGCTGTTTGGCTGGTGTAACATAGTAGGTGGAGAATGAGACTTGATCCAGGAAGAACAAAATAACTCCCACTGGTAACAACTTCTGTGAGATTGCCACTTAACAAAGCCTCAGTTTCTTCATCTATAAAATGGAAATAAGAATTGCACTTAATTCATAAGCCTGTTATAAAGGAAGTAACATATGTAAAGTATTTCTCAAATTTTAAAACCCAGTTGTTTTTATTGGTGGTATTCATTAACATCTTCATGTTATATCAAAGGCACATTTCACTTACATCCTGGTAATGGGCAAGAGTTTTGGGTTCCCTATCCATATTTAAGTTCGCTTATCCAGAAAGATCTTAATTATTTCAACCCTCTTTACTTCTTTCCCTGTAAAGGGAATATGTGAGTTTGCAAGGGTGTAGTGGGAGGTGATAGAGGAAGACAGAAACAGAAAGAAAGATGCTTTGTTTCAAAATTAGAGGCTATTAATGTTCATCCCTTTCACAGAAGAGAAAGATAAATAATCACATGGAGATTGATTGCAGTGGGCGGGCGTTGCTTAAAGAGAAAAAAAGACCTAACAAGATTGGCTAAAAAATGGTAGAACTTCTCAAATTCACACTCTACCTATATAATTGTCTAAAATGTTGTGATTTCTTAGAATATTAGGTATTTATTCAGGCATAATTATGAGGTAGAATTTTCTGAAGGGATCTTTTTAATATGAAACTTCCATCATGAATGTAAAAAATGATTTGCAAAATTGTTTTTGCATACAACTATTCAAAGAAATCATTCTATTTCAATAAGTGAAATATATGTTGTGTAAGGTTTCAAACTCTCTGATAATGGAAATTACCTAATCTCACAGCTTTCCTCTAGAGAATAAATTATATAGCTTGGGGTTGACAAAAGGTCTCAGTAAAGGATTCCAATACACTTTTTCTCAACCAATAGCAAAACGTATCTGATAAAGTAGAAAAGGTATATCTTGATCCTATGTAGGTAGAGGCTATTTCCAAAGTAAGAAGTATAAGACTTCCTGAGCATCACTCCTTTGAATAATCACATAAACTGTAGCCAATGCTACCTAAATAATTGGAAAGGCCAGAATTATTTTTTAAGGGTTTGGAATTTTAATCTATTAAACGTGAGGAATAGCCATTCTTGAAATCCTTAAAATTATTTCCCAATAATCACATATTTTTGATTTAAATAATAATAATAATTATAATTCCCAAATATCATTGTTTAATTGCATGAAAAGAAATGCCATTTATTGTCAGGAAGAATCTGAAGCTGGCCTAAGCACAGATTGTCAGTTCAGTTTAGCTTGCTGTGAATCCGTGACTGGCTTAATCAAAAAAAAAAAAAAACTTGTCATCAAATGCCTAAAAAGGTCTTCGGCAGACTCTGATGAGAAAAATGAAAGAACATTTTGCTAAGATTTTGAAAACAGCCGTTGTTAATTGATATCTCTAGGAATAGAAGCCAGCAATAAAGTGGAAGGAAGGTCTCTGTTAGAAAAGGCAATCCATATGTGCTAGAGGAAATTAAACTATATGAAAAGTCTTTAGATCTTTTTTTCAAGTGCATGAGATATTTATGATCTGGAAGAGCTACAATGGGAGGAATGTTAGTTAATTGAAATGAGCATGAAAAGTCCTCCACTTATTTTCTTGCATAAATCTTTTCTTCTCTAAGAGATCAAAGATCATGCTTTATACAATGATTTAGCCATCACAGACCTGTGTCAATGCTAATAGATTGAGTGAAAATATAGATAGCAATGAAAATGTTAGCTCTAGGAGAGAAGTGATCATAGAATCACAAATGTAGTTCTAAAAATTTTTATATCCCCTGAACCACTCCATACTAGTTTGCCACATTAGATGCTGTTTTTATAAAACTGTTTCTTGAATGAATAGTAGGAATATATATAACTTAGATCATATGTTCTACCATCACCACCCTAAATTCCCCCTCCTACCACGTAGAGAGTACATTTTTCAAAATGAAGAAACAAATATAAAGTAGTAGATCGGAAACGGTACAGATTTGCAGTATGATGCAGTGTAAACAGCAATGCCTTTGGAGAAGGAAGACAGCTCAAATCTCTGCTCTGCCTCTTACTATCAATTAGATTTTGGTCAAGTCACAAAGTCTATGAGCTTCAGTTTCTTAATTTATAAAATGATAATTTTAGTCAATTGGTCTGTAAGTTTCTGTTTCTTTTCATATATAAATCTATGATCCTGACTCATAATCTCATGACTTTAATTTTGAATTGCAACATATCACCAGAAAAAAATGCCTGCAACTTCATGTTCATAGCTTTAGTAAATATGTATTTTAATGAAGAAAATTGATAAGACAACTCCAAGAAACTCATGATGAAAAAGGCCATACTGCCATAGAAGGAACTGATGGAGTCTGAATGCACAATGAAGTATATCATTTTTCATTTATTTCCTCTATGAATTTGTTGGTAATGGAAAACAATAAGTGTCTTTTATTCCAATATGATGCATGTGAAAATAAGTGCTGTTTAATAACACAAGTACAACCTATATCATATTGTCTGACCTCTTGGATAGGGGGCAGTGGTGGGATGGAGCAAAAGAACATAGATCATAAAATGTCTGAAAGCAATTGCTAAAAATTGTATCAACAGATAATCTGGAAAAAATATTAAAATTTTAAAAAATGAACATTTTTCTTTGAATAATGGACCTCAATGTTTGTTGACTTCCTACTGATACTAAATCATCACTTCTAAGACCATGTGATTCTAGTGAACACACAATAGGAATAGCCTAAATTGCTTAAAATTCATGATCTTTTTCACTGGAGTCCATCACTGAAAGCGGCAATCTTTCCAAGCATAAAATGAGTACTAGATTAAAATTTACTAACTGAATTGACAAGAAATGTAATTTCTCATTATTGTTATTAATTAATTAGGCTCAATATGAGGGCCCCAGATGTTTTTAATATAGAAACCTATTAGAAAGGAAAGGCTGGCTTCCATTCTCTTTAAATTATCCATTAAGGTCTTCTGAATTTTGAACAAAGATCATTTTTAAGAAACTATGAAAGTGATATTTCTATGACAGAAGAAAAGCATTTTCTTCTTTTTTCTTTAAAATCCAGCTCTCAAAGAGTCTAGGGAAACAATTATGTCTTAGTATTTGGATTAAACTCTTGACAGTCACAGAAGAAACAAAACGAATTTGGTTTTCCCTTCCTGGACTCATGTGTTAGTGTTGGTCAAAACCTGGATATGTATTAAGGAATTTATTTTTGTACTATGAGGGCTTAATATTCCTTTCCAACTATGATAGTGTTCTTATTGTTTATTTGACTTATCCAAGCCGAGCCCAGTTGAGAAGATTAAATAGTTTCAAGTTGCTAATTTTAAAATCCAAAGGGTGAAACATCTTCCAATATGAGGCAACAGAAACAAAAACAAAAACAAAACCTGAAATATCTTTAAGAATTAAATAAAAGTGAATGAAGTCTCAAATAGGTCTTATGGGGATGACCAGTTTACTTGTATTAAGAAAAACTAAAAATACAGGAATTGTAGGAGTAAGCACATTCACATGTACAGTAGCATCACTTTTCCCACTAAAATATATAGAGAAAATAATGCTAGTCTTAATTTCAAGGAGCACTGGGTTCAAGTACAAACTCTAAAATGACTAGATTTGTAGTGATATATATGAACTACCTATACTTGAATTCCACACCGGTAAAATGAAGGCACTGAAGTAGATAATATATTAGTTTACTTACAGGTTTTACTTTTTGAGAGACTAGAACATCACCTAATTTTTTGGCATAGTCTGAAAGCCTAAAACACAAAATGCCAGACTATTTTGTGAAAATGATTTTGCAATTTATAAAGTATCATTACAGATATTTGGTGTCATTAATACAAGGGAAAAAAAACCTCAAAATGTATATTGAACTTTGTATAAATAAATAGAATTACAATTGAATTCTGAAATCATAAATTCAGTCTGCTCTAGCTTCACTGACTTTGACTAGTAGGAAATGAAACGACACATTTAAGTTAGATTCCTAATATTCAGGCTGGCAGTAAGTTGCAATCGACCTTGGTAATTCTTTTTCACAAGCTATTAAAAAAGTAGAATTGTTGAACCTAATCTGGCATTTGGTTGTGATGAAGTTCAAAACAAAATGTATTCATGGATTGTGTGGGTATATGCATGTAGACTAATAGTTTTATTTGGAACCATGTCATGTGAGTATTATAATAAACTCACTTCTATGAACATGAAGGAAATATCTAACTAGAATGAAATTCAAAGAACCATGGATTTCTCCTTCCTCTTGAAAAAATAAAATGTTTAAAAAGAGAAATTCTAATCTACTTCTCAATCAGCTTTTGAGGTCATGCATTTTGAAAGTACTAAACTTGAATTGAATTCCACTTATATATTTCTCACAATTTTTGGTGGAGCTATAATTGAAAAAGTTGAGTTTCTGAAAGAGAAGACTGTTTCTCAGAACTGAAAGTTGGAAAGGACTTCAGTCACTACCTCAACCACCTCATAACTATACAGAAGATATGTCAAGCTCCCCAAATTATGATTTGCCTAAATTTACACAGATATAAATGAATCCAAGTCTTTTAGCTCTAAATACAGTGTGCTGACAGCATTCCCTATTTCTTCTTAGTGAAGAAAGAAGCAAAATTACCCAGGACAGTGACTCGTAAGGAACTGAAATTGATATTTTTTACTTCTAATAGCCAAAGAGACAGATAGCCAAGTTATTTTACTGAAATATTGAGCTTGTGCTATAATTATAATAAGACTGTGAAGAAAATATTTGTCAGTTTAAAAGGTAGATGTGGTCAGTGAATTAATCAATATCTCACTGTTTCTAAAATGCCTTCTAGGTACCAGGTCCTGGGTAAATAAAGACAAAATAAAAACTTCATCTGCTCTCAAGGAGTTCACATTATATTCATGTGCTTGTACTAAGTACAAGTATACAACTTGTATTTAAGCATTTTGAAAGTGAAACAAAAAAATTAAATCCACAAGATGGTACATGAGAGTTCCATGCTATTCTGATCTGGCATCCCCTAATCCCAAATGATATGATTCTAACATCAAATTTGATCAAGTCTTTGGGACATGATAGCAAATCATTGGAAATAGATTGCACTAGCTTGCTTTACTTAAATAATGTGATTTCTTACAATAAAATTCAATCTATAGGAAATGTTTCTTATTATGAAGAGGAAGATAATGATGTCTATTATACATGATTGCATTAAAAATACTTCCATTTAATGGAGACTAGACTAGACAGAATTTGGTCAAGATTGAATTATTTTTGATACAATGACTTTAACCATGAAAAAACAGGGAACAATTTATTTTCTCTGTAGATCCCATGTTAACATCCAGATTTATCAAGAACACTCTAGTGAACATGAAGTCTTTATTCCAATTATACTCCTCCTCTATCTTTCTACCACCAAGAGAGTTTAATTCTGGAAAGGATCATAAAGTTCGTTGAGTCCACACCCATCATTTTAGGAAGTGGAAGATCTAGAATTTGAAAACATGCTTTTTGATTGGAAATTCAATTTGTATAATCGCCATGATGGTAGTGAAATATAATTTATGTAATCATGGGCTAGGAACTCTTTATCACTGAGGTGAAAAAAAAAGCCCAGACAAATAGTTAATATGCTTTCATTAACATTGCAGTCACAGGAAAAGTCAGTAAGTCAGTACGTAAACATTTATTATTAGTCCAATATGTGCTAAGCACCCCCCTCAGTACTGAGTATACAAAGAAAGAGAAAAAAAACAATCACTGCTGTCGAGGAGCTCACAATCTAAAAATGGAGACATCTGGTAAACTAGAATAAAAAGAGGATAAGAAATGCTTCCTATATGGTAGTATTAATGAAAGTTTTAAAGAGTTAACTTTGGGCAAACAACGTGTTTCAAAGTTTTCCAAATTAATGTCCTTAAAAATATTTGCTTTCAAATCCTTGATTTAGCTACCTTGACCTTATCTTGAATATGTGGTCCACAAAACCCTCGTATCAAGTGAAAATAAGCATTTTTGGAAGATCTCTCAGAAATATTTCTACTATTCATGAATGGTAGATCTTTTGAGTTCAAAAGTTCTTACTTGCAGTGTTCTAAGTAATTTAGGTGTTCATACTAATTCCTGTAGAAATATAATGAGGCTTTGGGAACAATAGAGATAGAAGAATGAAAAGGGGAGAATTACTGTACCTATACACAGAACAGGTCAATGCTTTTCTGCAGATCAGTAGCAGGATCCAGTTGCTGAGTAGCCCCAGGATTTCCAACATGGAAAAATAGGGAGAAGGATGGGCATATTATGACTATCTGTAGCCTGGTAAGGGAAGGAGAAGGAGGATGGAAGAAAGGAAAAGAGGAAGGGAGGGAGCAAGGAAGGAAGAAGAGAAAAGAAGAAGAATCTCAAATGGCCAATCTATCCAATTGAAAAAAAGAAACATTTATATTCCAGGAAAGATAATATTAGAAAGTATTAATGCAAAGGACCTTAACTTTTTTCTGTATTTTACAGATCTCTTTGGTAATTATATGGAGCCTATGAACTTCTCTGAATAGTAAAATAAAATACATAGGATGACAAAAGAAATTAATATTTAAAAACTGTTATCATTTTTTAGGTTCATGATCCTTGAGCTAAAAATCGTCAGTATTAGGGTAAAATCATTGTACTGAATTCTCATTTCCATTATTTGGTTGCTCCAGAATCATCAATGTTCAGACACATTCCTAAAAAGCTAGCAGCATCTGGAGTTCAGCAGTTGTTTATTTCACACCTGTTTAAATAAGCTATCTTTTCACAGCTTAGCGTGAATTCATTGCTGCTTGTGAACTTCTGAACAAGGGCTAAGAAAACCAAGTTGAAACAATTTGTTGAATTACTCATTTCATAGCTACCATGCAAATAATTCTTTGACTGTTTTATTAAGTTTTTCAAGTTACAAAAAAGATCTTTAATGAGCCAATGCTACTTTGATTTATTTCATTCTGAAGTGATAAAAGCAAATGGTTGTTAGGACATTTGTTAATGCTAAAATACTTTTTTCCCCTTTAAAAACATGATTGTCCATATACAGGAATGTTTCAAGACACCAAATTACATCTAAAAGGACTGATATTTTTTGCATGATTACAAAATTACCATTAGTTCCAGTTGACATTTTAATAAATACTGGTGTTGTAATGAGGAAGGTGAATGAATTTTTGAAAATTAGCACTGCCTTAGGAAGATATCAAGAAGCCTGGTAATTGGTCAAGTACTTTGGCTGGGTGCCCTTCTGTAGCATTAATATTATCTGCAAAAGGCTATTTCTTCAACATTAAACATTATCTCAGTAAAAATTAGTAGCTGATAAATTCACTGCTGATGGGGCGCCAACAAAGTGCAGTCAACTGTGAGCATGAAGATAGGACTATTTGCATTCTATATTATTCATAAAGAATTCTTGGACGCCCACACATCTGACATGATTAGAACGCATGAAGAGCAGATTAAAAGTCTCACTGTATTAAGCCCAAGAAATGAAGTGGAAATAGATATAAATTTTGGCCACTTTAAGAAAGTAATATTTGCTCAAAATTTCACAGTTTCCCTCCTAATTATTTTTCAGATTGTACGGTGAAAGGAGCACCTGTTCCTTGTTCAAGCATCTATTTCATCATACTGATTGAAATTGCTTTCCAGTGTTTGTTGGTGCATTGGTTTGTAAATAGGAAATTGTATTCAAACACAGTGATACATTGTCAAGGTGGGCTTGTTTGTCAAGGTGGGCTTATTGTACTGAAAATGATTGCTCCTATGGTTTTAGAAAACCTTGAAAGTTACTGAATAGTAAATGAGATACTGAATGTTGCATATTTTAGTGATTTTTGATGGCAGTACTACTCTTTTAGTCATTTTCTTTATAGCCTTAGGCAGGTCTGTTGTTCAGTTGTTAGGTATTCAGTCATGTACAATTCTTCATGACCTCATTTGGGGTTTGTGTGTGTGTGTGTGTGTGTGTGTGTGTGTGTATCTTTGTAAAAAATCAGTAACAACAAACAAACAACAAAAGACGTCCATTAATATTGATTTTTCTGGTAATGGGTATTCAACATAAGCTTTCATTTGTCCTGATGTTTTCTTCAATGAGAACTAATGAATTTTATCACAAATAACCATTTCTTTGTGTTTCTGATGTCCTTTGAAGCATTTTATGTAGAATTCTTTAATATTTGTCAGTTTTTCAAATGAAATTTTTAATTGAATGTTTTCCATTTTTAACTGAGTGGCATAGTGAAGCTAGAAACTTCTTTGAGATAAATTAGTCCACCCTTTCACATTCTTGATAGATAGAACATATTACTACTGATAATGATGATGGTAGTTAATATTTATATAGTTCTTCACGATTTACACAGTTTTGCAAATATTGTCATTTTGTCCTCAAAATAACCCCAAGAAATGGGTGTTAATTTTTCTAATCTACAGATGAGGAAACTGAGATTGATATGTTAAGTGACTTACCTGTACCTTGCATCAACTTTGAACTCAGGTCTTCCTAAATCCATGTCCAGCAATTTCTTCATTGTGTCACCTAACAAAAACCTTGAATTTGAAGCAATTTGTTCAGGGGTGTAAACAGCAAAATTTATATTTGAAGCCAAATCCTCAGAATTCTAATTTAACATTGCTTCAATTGTACCATAGTAAAATAGTTTAAAGTTTATCCAAAGATCTTCCCATCCTCTGGGCCCCTTCTCTACCTCACAGACTCCTGCTTTTTCCATGGGTACTCCTTCCACCAGTGCAAAATGGTAGAATTTAAATGAAAGTTTTCAAGTTGTTACAATTAAAACAAAAATCATTACCTGATGCCTAACCTTTAATTTGAATGACAATTTTCCCTTTTGATATTTTGGGAATATATTCCTGTGTTGACTCGAGTACACAAAAAATCTATGATGTTTTTCCCATGAGTGACTTCAGATGTAGAAACGTTTGGACCTCTGGAGTTAAATGAGGCACATAAATGAGTTTAAGAGATGCATTTAGATCCTGTGGCTGATAAATATAAGTGGGATTTGAACCTAGATTTTCCTGATACCAAAATCAGCCTTCTACTTGGCACAGTACTCCTATTTCAAGATAAGCACCATTATGTCTTACAAATTAATATATCCATTCACCTGGCAATTCACTTAACATTTAGTGTTCCAACCAACTCTCTAAGACTAAGAGAGAAGTTACTTAGAAGAGGGGCTTCCTTCATATGGAATTTTCCTCATCTATACCAATGAAAATCACATTCCTGCCCCTATCACATACACGTGGATACCCTCAAGTACACATGCACACATATATACATAGAGATACTTCATCCCTTTATGTTTTAAAATGATAGCTGTAGAAGAAGTTAGACTTGTTTTGCCTGGTCTATGCAGACATAAGTAGAATCAATGATTTTGGGTTGTTAAAAAGCCAATTTTGCTTAAAGAAAACCTCTCCCAAAATGGGAGCTGTCCAAAAATTGAAGTGCCTTTCCTGGATAGATGAGTTACCCTGCCTATCTTCAGGAAGAGGTCTCTATAAAATGCCTATAAATTTATGTTACCACTAAGGGTTTGATTGGTTTATATGCCTGCAGTTCCTTCCAAAAATGAGATTATATTATTTGATAGCTTCCCTAAATTCCTAAATCTTGGTGCTATAGGAGAGAGCAATATTACTTCTTTTTTTCTAGTCTCTACTAGAATAATCACATAATGAAATAAGAATTCTTAAAGCTTCTTACTTCTAAGAGCAGTGCACATTTGCTTTTTAATGTTTCCTTTTCTCTATCCTTCCCCATTTACTAAAGAGAGGCTGCTCCCTTTGTTCTAATCTATAAATGGGTGTAAAAGTCCATGAAGAGGTTAATATTTGGCCCCCAAGCAGCCACAGCTTCTAACCAGTTCACTGCAGGTGATCTAGCAATTAGACTTGCTAACATTCACAGGAGAAACGATTGCTTTCTTATTAAGTCTAATGGGCAGCAGTCACCTGATTTCCCCAGAGAGGAGGGTTGATAGAAATCACCATCAGAAAAAGAGAAAGAGTATATACCTAATTTAGGTATATACTAGACCTTAGGAAAAGGTTTCCCTTTGCTGTTGAGATTCTGAGCATCCAGAAGATTAGTTGTTCTCCTTTCTCTTCCCTGAAGGCAGGTTTAGTGTTGATTTATGAACTTAAGGGTTGAGGTTATTGTTTAACAACCAAAGCAAAAAAAAAAATAGCATCCCTTTCAGTAGTGATGGAATTGGTATTTCTTATCCTGAGTGTGGTTCTAAGGATAGACCTATCACAGAATCGTGTTTAGGGATAAAAGAGTCACTTTAATGTACTGACTTCCTGTATAAGAAAAATTCCAATAATGGTTTAAATTTTTCACCATTGTTATATTATTATAAGTAGCATCATGTCATCAGATATATAACATCTTTGGTCTCTGGAGGAATACAAGAAGATAAATAATTTAGCTAAGTTTCTGGCTACTTAGGTCAGGAAGACAAAAATCATTATTTCTGATCCAATATGTTTAGGTTTGGTTCTCTCAATTTTTTTCATATCTGCATTGCTCTAAAATATTTGTTTTTCTCTGTTGTTTTTGTTTATTTCTCTTTCTTTTTATTTTAGAACATCTATAAGCTAATCATGAGAATGAAGGATTAGTGAAAAAGGCAAGCTTATAGGAAGAGAGCTTCTTAAAAATGTTTCTTTTAAGAAGAAACATAGGTACCTGGGAAGGAAATATCCCTGGTATGATGTTATTAAATATTAATTACATAATATATATTCAGGGTATTTCGATGGCATGGGAAGACATAGATATTACGTTTAGAAATGAGTCATTGGGGGCAGCTGGGTAGCTCAGTGGATTGAGAGCCAGGCCTAGAGACAAGAGGTCCTAGGTTCAAATCCGGCCTCTGACACTTCCCAGCTGTGTGACCCTGGGCAAGTCACTTGACCCCCATTGCCTACCCATACCACTCTTCCACCTATAAGTCAATACACAGAAGTTAAGGGTTTAAAATAAAAAAAAAAGATTTAAAAAAAAAAAAAAGAAACGAGTCATTATGGAAGAATCCCAGTCAGTCTATATGTTTGCTGTCAGTTAGATATGCAGTTGATGGTAATAGACTTTATGTTTTGACATTCCTTAGAATGAAATAGATACGATAGTAGGCTAATAATCTGGGAAAAGGTAAAATGTTAAATCTTCAAGTTATCAAGGTACAGTGAAAAGAACACTGGACTTTCCCAATGAATTCTGTCATAGGGTCTAAGTTTGCATCCTAGTAAAATCTAATAAAATACTGCATGATCCTGGATAGGTCACTTAACTTCATAGACCTCCCTTATTTTGCCTTTAAAATGAGAGATTTCTACTCCATGGTTACTCAAATTACTTCCAACTCTATATCAGAGATTCTTTGATTTTGTATTTAGGGTTACTCTCTATAACTGAAAAATATCCAGTTACCCCAATAAACAAAAACTCAATCCCACCCTCATTGTTTATATGAAATATGATATTTTTTAAAAAAAAAGGTCTTCTGAAACTGAGATGAAGGTTTAAGTTTACATTTCACTTTATTCTTGAGATTGGTATCTAAGTTACGAAAAAAGCACACCAGTATTGAAGCTGGCCCTACTTACTTTTCCAAGATATTTTAAAATGGTTTGGGTTCAGCAGCTGGAAATCCTGTTTCTTCCTTCATTATTCTTAGATTTAACCTTTATGTGGCTGACATTTTCAACAAATATATACAACTTCTGATGCTTTCTTAATCATTCTTTAGTTAAAAGCTCAAAAACTTTTTACTGTGTCAGAAACTTCATGTAAGTCTTAGAGAATCTTAAACATCATTAGACCCCTTGGTAATGTTAAGAAAATCATACATTGGAATTTCATGACATAGATACAGGTGCCCTAGGCACTATGTGAACAAATAAAGGAATTCTGGATGTTCTTGAGGGAAAGATACAGTACATAAATAGTGCCACTAATAATTGATGGCTTTTTTGTATTTAAGATAGATAAATGAAAAAAAAACAAAGCTAAGAAAGCTGAAATGAAAAATTAGTACTAAACCTTACTATATGTTTTTTGGAGAAAGAAATGTTTAAGCCTCCCCAGGCTGCGAGAAAAGTTTTAATTTTTCTTTAAAAATATGTTCTTTCTTTCTGTACCACTTATATATGTCAGTCTAAGTTGTACATCCCTTTTTCATGAATGAAGACATTTTATTATAAATCGGGGAAAAAAAGAAAAATAAAAAGAAGCAAAACCCTTAAGTGGAATAGTCAAAGTTGTCTTCTTTATCTTTCAAGATTAAAGTTTCTCATCATTTGCATCTAAACTTCAAATCAACTAATATTTTTGAATTTGATGAAAACTTCAAAATGGTTGGGCCATGTTCTGTTGCCTTCTGTCAATAAGTTAACATTTACTAAGTGCCTAGTAGGTACCAAGTACTGTGTTATGTCCTAAGATGTATTTATATTTACAGATGTGAGTAGAAAATTTGAGGAGAAGAATAAAATTGTCAGGTGTTTTTATAAATATATGAAAGTATTTTAAAAGATATTGGAACATTTCAAATATCTGACAATTTATATAACAACTTTTGTTATTGCATTTCTTCATGGAATTAACTTTATTTCTCTAACTACAGGGTTTCCCTGCATTCAGACTTCTCTGATTCTCTATTACCTTTAAGCAATAGCTCTTAGAATGATCCAAGTAAAATAAATTTAGACTATTAAAAGCTTTAAATTATAATGAGATTTTTGGAAGACCCTTTATTAACACTAGGCTCAAGAGAAGATTCCAGTTGAGTTTCTATCATTAACTGATTTTTTAATCTCCTGCAAATAAGTAACTTCTCTGTGTGTGACTTGCCTCATTTGAAAAATGAGCCAATTGGATTAGATAATTTTGGAGTGTATTCTAGGTCTCAAATTACATAATATTTTAATGAAAAAATGTTTAAAAATTCATAAACTTTGAGCCAGGTGAGACATCATATCATTTAGTTCAATTCCATCCAGTTGGCAGTTGAGCCAACTTCAGTCAAAGGAGAGGTTTATGTCATTTTATAGAGTAAAATCAATCCTTTGAAAACTTTCAATATCATATTTTTCATTGGTGGCCAGACACATGGATATGGTCATATACTAAAAGTTGACTCAAAGGAACTTACAGTTGAATTTAGAAAAATCTCTGATCAATCAGCCCACAAGAATTGTTAAAGTATATTCTAAATTCAGAGGCACTGAGATGGCACAGTCAATAAAATACTAGCCCTAAAATCAGGAAGATTCATCTTTCTGAGTTCAAATATGGACTCTTTGAATTACTTGCTGTGTGGCTCTCAGCAAGTCATTTAACCTTGTTTACCTTAGTTTCCTCATCTATAAAATGAACTCGATGAGAAAAAGGCAACTACTCCTGTATCTTTGCCAACAATAGAAATGGAGTTATGAAGAGTTGGGCATGATTGAAATGATTGATCAACAACATATTCCATGTCTGTTTCATGCTAGAAATCCAGGCAATTAACAAAGACAATGGCCCCATGAGAAGAGAGAGGAGGGAGAATGTAAAATATATTGTGTGGAGATAGAATAGATCAGATATTTTAACTGATTGAACATGTAGATTTATGGAAAATAAGACTTTAAGGATCATTGGGTTGTAGGAACCCAAATTGACTAGAAGCTGAGTGATGCCATTCAGTCAATAAACATTTATTAAACACCTTCTGTATGTCAGGTACTATCTAAGCCTTAAAATCTAAGGCTTAGAGGAACAAAGAAAGACAAAAGTCATTCTTTGCTCTCAAGGATCTCACACTAAGGATAGACAAAATGAAAGCAATTATAAAAACCCAAGATATATCCAGGATAAACTGGAGGTAGTAAGTAGAAAGAAGACACCAAAATTTTTGAATAATTTGGATACATTTTTGGTATAAAGTAGGATTTCATTTGAGAATTGAAGGAATATTTGAAGTACCATGAAGAGAAAGAGGGAGACTTGAAAGGAGAGTAAATTTTAGGAGAAAAACTATTATTGACCTTTTGAATATAAGATCCCTACAGGGCATTTGTATCATTGACTTTTTGACATCTAGGTTATCTTGTTTAAAATGCCAATTGGAAATTGGAGATACAGGACTGGAGGTCTGGAGAGAGACCTACAGATATGAGTATGTGATTGAAGCTAATCAGATCTCTTGAAAAGAAAATATAAAGAGATAAGAGAATAGGGTCAGGATTAAACTCAGAAATAGACACCAAATTAAGGGAAATGGTTTAGAATTCAGTGATGGGCAAATTACAGCCTTTGCCCCAGATGTGGCCCCCTGAAATGTTCTAGGACGACATCATTCCTAATCTGACGAATACAATGGGTAGGATACAATACAGTGAAACTTCGAAAGAGTTGCCTTAGAAGCAGACTGACAGATAAGCATTTCCTTTCCTTTGGCCCCCTCTTTAAAAAGTTTGCCCATCACTGGTTTAGATGATGACCAAGCAACAGAGACTAAGAAATTGTCAGATAGGAAAAGAATAAAAAGGCAACCATTTCATAAAAACCAAGAGAGGAGAGAATACCAAGAATAAGATAGTGATCACCAGTCTCACTTGCTGGAAAGAGTTCCAGAAAGATGAGAATTGATGAAAGAGTATCATATTCTGTATTTACATGATATGTGATAATAGGAGACAGCAGTTCTAATTGAGTGAAGAGATGAGAAGCAAGATCATAAAGGACTAAAAAGGGAGTAAAAGAAACAGGTGATAAGTAGAGAGTTTTCTAGGAGTATGTTATGCAATAACATTAAGGTTTAATGAGTGCTTTATGTGAATGGGTGGATAGACACATATACATATATATATAATGATACTTTAAAGTATGGTCAAGTATTGAGTAAGGTGTTTTTTTAATTTTGTTTTTGATAGGAGATACAATTGGCAACTGTTGGCAACAGGTAAGGAGTCAGTAGAAAGGGAAATATATATTAGAGAGATAAGCAGGATGATTGTTAGACAACCTCAAGGAAAAGATAAGAGGTGCTAGAAGACATCAAATGTACAAATTGATGTATGAAACTTATATAGAATATTAAAAAGCAGGTGGTTTTTCAACAAAAAATTATAATACTAAGACTACTGCCAATTCAAGGCAGCCACCATAGTCTAAAAGAATCATTCCAAGTTTGCTCAGACTATTTTTTACTACTCTTTCAGTTTCCTTTGGGACCTAAAAGAATTATTATTCTGAAGGTGGTAAATCTTTGTCTTGAAAGCTAGATTTATAAATAGGCAAAAAAACCCTTCAGAAGCCAAATGTACTGATTGAACTGGATATTGTCACTTTGGGCTCAAAATGATAAGAAACTGCAAAAAATAACAGGACCCATTTCCATGGATGACTTGTGAAATGCCTCAGAATGTTATTCCAAATGAAAAATTCCTACAAAGCCTTTAACAATAGCAACACTGTTTGAATAAGTTTATTATTTCCCATTGTGACTATTTTGAAGGCAGTAATATTCAGAATTCTGTGTTTCTCTTTGTTAAGTAATAAATATGTGATTATTAGTGTCTCCTTGTTTTATAGTCCCATCATAGTTATGGTACATCAACATAGAGTTCATGTCTCTGTTTTTCCAACATAAATATTTAATTACATTTGTTCCCCATTATAACATATTTAGGAGTCTCAGCTAGTGAGATCCTATTAAAATTTTTATTTTTCCCTTACTGTTCCTTGAAAAATATAGATGGTTGACCTCTCTAATGCTCTATTCAACTCTAGATCAAGAGGATCATAGTATTTCCAATTGAAGACCATTATAGATTTAATGCTAACCAGAACTTAAATTAACTTTGTTCGTGTGTTTATATGCATGTGCATATGAATCCCTGAAAAATAAAATATTTGAAGTCCCCTATAGGATCACAACTTTAATCCCCATCCAAAAATTTAAGTACACAGCAGTTTATCCTACAAATGAAAGTCAGCGGCTGGCAAATAAAATTATAGCAGCAATAAAAGAAAAGTGTCCCTGTGTACAAAGATAATGATATCTCTGGTAATTAAGACACCAACAAGTTAAAGCACTGTGGAGTGTCTAATGGCATAGTAGGATTGCTGGAGTGCTTTTGTCTATTCCATTTTCTTTGTGAGTGAACAGATAATAGGTGCATGGGTTTAAGTTGAAAATAAACCATATTTTAGCACCAAGTCCTTAATTATTTGACCATTTGGAGCACAATTAAATAAATCTAAGAAGTGGTTGTTAGCTTTAGGATTCCCAGGATTTTAAATGAAACATAAAAGAATGGTTTTAATCTAATTTACTAAAAAAAACAGCCAAAACAAGCCTTGCTTTAAAAGTTTAATCAGCTTGTTTTCAACAATTGCTTCTTTTCCAGAGTGCTTGTTCCAGCTGCTCTCCATTTTGCTTTGTGACCTTATTCCTGGAAAGGGCCCCAAGATGCCTAATAGTATATAGATTTTGTGCCAATAAGGGTGATGGGATCATTAAAAATTTAGAAGTCTTATAGTTCATTCCTATTGAATGATAGAGCAATCCTTCTATAAGAGATAGGACATAGATAAATGTTCTTATTCATAAATTTTTGATTTGGTCAACAGATGATAGTTCTCACCTTTTTTATAACTTTGTATACATTTATGATATAAACAATTCATTTATTTCTGATTTTCACCTATTTCCTTCTCAGTCTAATGCCTTGGAATGTAAGCATTTGGACATCGTAACTATGCATAACACTATATCTATATCAATATCTATATCTAGATATATGTATATATATGTATACATATATATGTGTTTATATGTATTACTACAGGAACTCTGATATAGTTATCATGGACAGAAAAGAGGCTTCGAAGCCAGGAATTTTGAGATTCTTAGACTTCCTGGCCATGTGATCCTGGACAAGTCACTAACTCATTCTCAGGATCCTGGGCAACTTTCTAAAACTATGATTTGTTGAGGAGGTACCAAACTATACTTGTCAAGAGAATTTTCACATTCAGGGCTTCTCTTTCCATGAAGAGGTCCATTTCCTAGTCCTATCTGTGTGTTTGTGGGTAGGCTTCATTTCAAAATGAGGAAGTTCTCTTTCTCTAAACACAAAGAAGATATAATATTTTCATACTTTACACATTAAGAAATTCTTCTCTGATGTTGAATATACATATGCATGCATTGTCTTTCTATGTAGGCACAGGAAATAATTCCTTAAAGCTGACAAGCCATTTAGTGCCTATGATAGTGGCCAATCAAAGTCAACAAGTATTTTTAAGTTCCTATTATTGACCAGGCATTTTGCTCAGTACTGGAATTAAAATGAAAGGGAAAAAAAGACAGTTCCTGACTTCAAGGACTCCATAATCTAATAGAGGTGACATACAACCTAAATAATGTAATATTTAGCTTAATTTGGAGGTAATGTTAGAGGCAAGATATTAGCATTAAGAGAGATGAGAATAGTTACTTGAAACTTGGAGGAAGATAGGAAACCCAGGATGGAGAGATAAGGAGGGAAGGCATTTCGGATATGAAGGGAAAGCCAGAGAAAATGCTCATTTAAAAAAAAAAAAACTTTCACAACAATGAGAGAAACAAACATTTATTAAACATTTATTACAGGCCAACAATGGTGTTAAGAGCTTTATAAATGTTCTCATTTGATTCTCCCAACCCTCATGGGTGGTAGATATTTTTCTCTTATCTTCAGTTAGGGAAACAGAAAGACAGAGTAAATTAAGTGTCGTGCCCAAGGTTACGAGGCTGGTTACTGTTTGAGTTCCCATTTGAACTCAGGTTTCCCTGCATCGGATATCATTGTTCTGTCCACTTCAGCAGATAGTTGCCAAGGACAGAGAGAATTCCAGGTATAAAGAATAGCCTTTGAAAAAGCAAAGTGTCAAGAGATGGAGTCTCCCTGTGTGAGAAACAGCAAAAAGGCTAGAGCCACTAGATCACAGACAACATGAAAGGGAGTAGAGTATGAGACGGGAAAAGATAGGAAGGGGCCTGGTTACAAAGAGCTTAGAAAGCCAAATACAGGATTTTCAATTTAATCCTGGAGGTAACAAGAGTCACTAGAGTTTACTGAATAGGAAAAAGGAAGTGGAGAGTGACAAAATTAGACCTGCATCAAAGGAAGATCACTAATTGCTGCAAACATCCATTTCTTCAGTTATAATTGAATATCTGAGCTATGATAAGGAGAGGTGATCTTTGGTTTTATGTGATTTGCAAGTTTTCTGAACTTGCAAATCTCTTAGAAATTAAATATATATATGATATATATATGATATATGATATATATGATATATATGATATATATATGATATATATATATGATATAGAAACCTTAGAAATTAAATATATATATGATATATATATGATATAGAAACCATATGTAAACAAACACATATACATATATATTTATATGCATATTTCTCTATCTTTATGTTTAAATAAAACAAGTGATGAAGAGTACCTAATCTAAGTAGGTGAAAAGTATGTACATATGCAGGTCTCCTGGAACATAAGAAGAACTGTATTTTGGAGCCTTTTTAATTCATTCTTCATGGGTGTTTAAAATCAAGGCTAATGTAGAATGATGCATCCTAATTTTCCTAAATGGTCACTGTCAGTAAAATCTCATGCTGGAAAAGTGATTAGGGAAGCCAATAGCAGATTTGCAGGGAACACTAATATAAAATTTAAGATTTGATAAAAAAAAAACAATAGCTAGGACCTTAGAACTATGAAGCAAGCTTTTCATGGTTGATGAGCTACTGTGTCCTAAACCAGCTGGTGTTTCAAAGAACTATTTAAATCATGAAGAATTCCAAAGCTGAGTACATTGCAGAGGCCAAAGGGTATGGCAGTGATAAATTTGAATCATAGGAAAAAACATTGAAAGTAGCTTATCCTTGCCTAAAGCATTCTTAACTTCATAAAAATACATTTTACAAGGTACACATGAAAGATTATATAGTTGGACTTGGAGGAAGAGATAATAAGTAAGTAAAAAATGGACTATTTTAAATACAGTAACAGTGGATTGGCCAGCATTCTATAACAAGATACAAAATATTTTTCTCCTGAAATCAATTTCCTATCACTAATCATAAATCATTAAGCAAATAATCAGCAAGTAGAGATATAAATGTATATTAATTTATAAGCCTATCTACATTCATGTGTATTCTCATGGCATTTTGAAACGGTATGTAAGATGACAATACGTCCATTTATTCTTGAAGAAAAAAAATTTATGTTTGCCCCTTTTTAACAAATGGTTTTCTTGCTGGACTCTACAGACTTGGAGGACTCAAAAGCATGTTATATTCCAGGCACTGAAACTGAACTGAATGTAAATTTGAGGTGGGGGTGGTTTTTGAGTTGTTAGTTCTATCTATAATCATGATGACGATAAAATGTTGGAATTTTTTAAATATCAGAATTAAAGTATGTTTTCAAACTAGCCAATTTTTCCTATTGGTACAGGAAAGAAAAGATCTATTATCTCCATAATAAAATAAGTTTTTATTCCCAGATTAATATACTTTACCAAATTTGATCATGAATCTTAGAACATGTATATTTATGTCTTTCAATTCTGTTATCTTGGGATTAATATTTTAAGTTTTGCTATCAGTGTTAAGGCTAAAATTAATTTATTTGTGGCAACCCATGGTAGAAAAAGACATTTATACAATGCAGAAATGCATGATGAGGATTATTTTCTAAAAGACTGTATTCCTGCCAAAACCTGAAACTATTTCACCAGTATTGTTTAGCTAATCACAACATCAACCATCATAACAAAGGCTTACAAAATGTGGGGTAGAAGGAGATCTTTTATTTAAAGAAAGCCTGATAATACTGTTTAAGTAGATAATTATCAATATTGGATCATTAATAGGTAACTGCTGATGTGAACATATTAGACATTGTCTATTTACCTAAGTTTGTGTGAATGTTTTACCGGTCAGTAAACTGAGTTGTGATATGATACCATTTTAAATGGTCTGTGATTCATGCTATAAATTATATTAAATGAGACAGGAAGTATAGAGGTTTGTGATTTCCAAAGATTTGCCACCATTATCAGATTTCCAGTATGGTTAAAAATGGAAGAGGCATTCTGCCTTTAAAATGGAATCCTGCACATGCTTCTGTTTAAACAATAATTCACTAATTCAATAAAGTGATGGCACATTGTAGAGTCTCCTAAATGAGTTCTACAGTCACCTAAGAGTTCATTCAGCCTATCCACATTTGAAAAAAAAAAGAGGATGAAAAATGTTTATTGGCTGAACTTATATGTAGTTGTATGGGCAATTCAGAAAAGTAGTCCATCAGTGACCATTTCTCAGACAAATACTAAAAATGCACAGGAAGATGAACCCAGAATTGAACAAGAGGGAAGTCAACTTTGGGAAATTAAACAATACTTTCGATGGTGCCAAGTTTCTGCATGAACAAAGACCCATATTTTTTACCAAACTCCTTCTGGTGTTGATCTTTATGCTTGTGAATGACTGAAGGCCACAATTTCTGATTAATTAAAATTGCAAAGGATGATGATGGGTGTGAGAAGGCTACAAATCATTACAAATGAGGAATTGTGTTTGAAAAATAGCATAAAAATGTCCAAAGTGAAATGTATGACAATAAAAAAAGAAAATTAAGTAACATAGGAAGGGCCTCAGCAACTTGGATATATACCCTCTGCGTAGGATTTATGGGAGGACATGGGATAGTTACTAATAACAACAATGCTTGAATTGGAATTTGCATCACTGAAAGGAATAGTCAAATCAGTCAACTCACCAATAACTCAAACTATGTTAATATTAGTTATTTTTTAGATTTCCTTCCAAAGAAATTTCAAATTGCTAAAAATAAAATTATTCTATTAATTTGGGGCAAGATTTAAAGTGAGAACATTTATTTGGAAATATAGAAAATGGATTGATTATCCAAAGGCACAATCCTTTGAGGCTAGTCAGTTAAAAGCCATGAGACTGTCTCCAAAGCATAAATGTAGAAGGGCAATTTTAATATTACATAATTCACATAATACATAAACATATGTTTACCTAAGAATCCACACATATGTATATATACATACAGAGAGACAGATATGTATATATATATATATACACACACACATGTATATGTATATGTTCTTCAAAATTATTTTTTGTCAAGGGAATGCTAGATGCTTTTCTAATGAATACAAGTGTAAAACAAGGATGTTCACTTTCCCTGTGTTACTTGATATAATTTAAGAAAACAATTTAACTAGATTAGGGGTTCTTAGCTTTTTTGTGTGCTATAGATCACTTTTGCAGGCTAGGAAAGGCTATGGATCCCTTTTCAGAAGGTTTTTAAATGAATAAAACACAAAATGTGAATTTCCCAATACATGTATATCTGTACATATAATCACAAGCATACATGTATATATGAATATACATATATACGTCATTTTAAATTCATGGACCTCAGGTAAGGAGTTCTTGCCTAGAGCCACTCAAGTAATATCACTTTCTAAACTTTGCTAGCCTAAACTTAGGACAGCATGGCACACAAATATAATCATTCTTGATGTTAACATTTTGACAGAACCTTTTAGACCTCATGCCCCACTGAAATACATTTCTTTTTTAATTCAATTTTTTCCAGAATACATACTGATAAAATTTTTAATAATAGTTTTTGGCATTTTGTGATCTATGTTGTCTTCCTCCCACCCACTCCTCTAACCTCCCCAAGATGTCAAGTAAAATGATATAGGTTGTGTATCTCTTATCATAATATATATATATATATATATATGTATATTCAACATATTTAGAAAGAAGGAACATATAATTTATACTAGAGGAAAATCATGGAAGAAATAAAGTGAAGAATTTTACGTTTCAATCTGCTTTTAGACAATGTCAGTTTCTTTTACATCAGTGGATAGCTTTCTTGATCGTGAGTCCTTTGGAGTTGTCCTGGATCTTTGACTTATTGATAAATTGTCAAGCCACTGACAAGGAATCATTGTACTTTATTGCCTGTCCTGTGTCCTATGTCCTACTCACTTTGGTTCATATAACCTCCTAGAAGTCTTTCCAGTTTTTCTCTGATCATCTTGTTTGTCATTTCTTAGGGCACAAAAGTATTCTGTTATAATCATATACCACAACTTGTTCTCCTATTCCCCAATTAATGGACATCTCTTCAGTTTCCAGTTCTTTATAACCACAAAAAAGAGTTGCTATGAATATTTTGCATGACAAGTCTTTCAAGAAGCCAGAGTAATCTCTATATGACAATGAACTATTAAAGTGGAGTTACATTAATATATGTATATAAATTTGAATGGAAAGCTAAATTCTGCAACTCTAAGATTTTTTTTTACTCAAATGACATCCTTACTGAAAGAGAAAAAAAAAAGCAAAAATTACCTTGAAGCCTTTTTCAATTTTCAACATGATTTTTTTCTGAATGAGCTATGGTGTAGTGATGATAAATGCATCTTTTAAATTAATATTTTATACTACACTTAAACTCCAAAATGAGCATTAACATGCAAAACTGAATTGAAAGTATAAGTACATATGATACTTTCATGTATTTTGCTTTTAAAAAATAGTTTAAAAGTCCTTCTCATTAAAGAAGTTCTTCATAGTGGTCAATTTTTTCTCTGAGTCAGTTCACTCATACACAGTTCAGTCATAAATCAAATAATCAACCATTTGTTAAGTAGCTAATACATGCCAGCACAGGTTTTTTTCTATCCAGTTGTAACTTTTCTGTATAACTTTGCTCTGAGATGATGACTTTCCCCCTCCCAATATTAATTTAGGACAAACTTTAAAGATAATTAACTAGGAACATGTCTGAATGGGATTCATAGTCATGGAAGCTTTTTACTAGAAACAGTCCCTTGAGAAATCAAAATTGACTTTTTTACCAAACAATTTCCATAATAACACATATGCATATATCACACCAGTATGTGTGTAAGCTCTTATACGTGACCTAGGTTTCAGTTGGTGGTATAGTTTTAAACTGAGTTGGATTTGTTATGTAATCTGTATTCATTTTGTATTCCAGTAATAAATATATTTTTCCTAAAAATTTTGGACCTAGGCATTTATTTATTGTATTGCTAAATGAGACATTTAAGATTTCTTAAGCTCTCATTATAGCATTGATCTTTGAACATTTAATTTAAACGAAATGAAAGGATTGATTTTTGAGATAATTCAACAGATGATCATAGTTTTATGTTATCTAAGAAATAAACCCTTCTTCTGAATAGTAAATGAATAATCATGTTAGATGAATTAGTCTTTAATGTTTCTGTTTAAGAGATTTGGCATTAAATTAAACAACTGGTTAAGATGATCAAAAAGAATAACAACAGTATGAACAAAAACTAGGATTAAAGGGTTATGGCATCATTAGATTTCAAATTATAATGCATTCTTGTATTATTAAAATTATTTATTATTGGATATGAAATCACAAAGTAGATCAGTTGAATCAATTAGATATTTTTACCCCTAGAAGTCATTAGATAAAGCAGTCTTGCTTTCTATTAACTCAAGAGGACTAGCTATACACTGAAAGAATGTTTGGCAGCAATTGAGGAAGCCAATTAAAGATTATTAGAACATAGTTTAGAATAGCATTGTATAGCATATACTCCTAAATATTCCAAATTTATAAATCATCTAAATATAAAACTTTAAAGTCTAAAATTAAATAAATTAATAATGTTGATAATTTTATACATTATAATTTCATGACCTCCTACAACGGTAATTCCTGGATCTGTGATATTGGTGGTGTTGAAACTTGCTTCACTGATTCCAAGCATAATTCAGATATAACTTTTAACCTTTAAAAGTTGACGGAGTTACTTCTTCAGTATTATACTAATCAAACTGAGTGGGATGGGGAAACAAATAAACAACTGCCTTTCTTTTACTCCTAAAATAAAATAGTTGTCTGAGGCTCAGAAAGGACATGGCTCAGGGTTACATAGTTTTAGAAAGTATCAAAAGAATAATTTAAACTAATAATCCCCTTAATCCAAGTCCAACTATCTAACTATCCTTCACAACTTTGAGAGAAAATATTATAAAAGGCAAAAATGGCCTTTTTGATTAAGTATAATTTGCACCAGTAGGGTTTTCTTCATAGAATCCATATTCTCTATAGACTTTATTCTGAGTCATAAAACTTGACACTATTTGACAGGCCTTATTTCTGACTCTTCACCTTCTCCCAAAAGTCAAACTTCACCTAAAAGGCACTTAATAAATGTCCATTGATTAATATGAAGGCATTTATTCCACACAAACCATCACATTTCCGTTGATCTATCTGCCATTATCAGTTAACCTTTTTTTCAAGCATTTTAAACTTATTTTTTCATTTATTCAAGAAATATATAATACATTCAGGTGTACATAAATGTATGAATCTGTATTATTCATAGATAGATAGATAGATATGTGTGTTTATATGCAGAACTTCAGTAGCTCAAAAGAAATGTAAAATGCAAACATTTAGAGACTCTATGCCCCATTTATGGTACAGCCTCCCGAGCTCATATTTGGTCTAATTAGCCACAGTTGGAATGACTGTACATCATCACTGACATAGTGATATCAATTTGGTCCTCTTCGAGGATAGAAGGATAATAACTATGTGTATATAGACACAAATCACATATATTTGCTTCAGATGCTTCATCTGTAAAATGAGCTAGAGAAGAAAATTGCAATCAATGCCAAGAAAACCATAAATGGATCACAAAATTTTGATCATTTCTAAAACAAAACAGCAAAAATCATAATCTAGACTGAGTACAATTCCTACCAAATAGTCAACATTTCATAAATTCTTGTTCGCTGTAACTGATTAAAAACATTTGATGTTAAGCCTTGGCCTTGTCACTCATTACTTAGTTCTCTTTAGGGATCCTGCATATGTTATTTAATAACATTTATATTGAGAACTCACATTTTAAAAGGGCTTGTTACAGACAATGCTATAAAAAGGTTGATGAAAGTTTTATTCTCATTTTTGAAGATGAAGAAAATTAAGCTAAGAGGTTAAAAACAGTTGTTTAGTCATACAAGACCTGTTCTCTATATTTAAACCTAGTAGTATTTCTGCTGTACAATGATGCTTCACTGGGCTTCAATTTTTCCTCTTTAAAAAAGGGAATAAAAATAAATAGGCTATCTGGTGGCAGATTGGACAGCTCCAGGCCAGCCGACAATAATGCCTAAGTACAAATCTGCCCTCAGTTACTTATTTTTCCCCTTTAAAATTTTTTATTTTTTTGAGATTACATTCATATACAAATTTTAATAAATTTATAACATTTTGTAATCCATTTTCTCTCCCTCCCTTCTCCCCTCCTCAAGACATTGGACAATGATATAGGTTATACATAAACTTCATGCAATATATATTTCATTCTAGAAATAACTCATAAAGGAAATTAAGTGAAAAAGAATGAGCTTCAATGTGCATTCAGACTCCATCAGTTCATTCTGTTGCATTGGATAGCTTTTTTCCTCATTAGTACCTTGGAGTTGCTCTCCAGAATGGCTGGATCATTTCACAGTTCCACCAACAATATATTAATTTCCCATTTTCTCACATCTTCTCTGACATCTATTTTACATCTTGTAGTGTTCTCTATGTCTTGTTTAAATATGTATTCTCTGTCCATGTCTTTCAGATAAATTATTTTGTGCTCCCAAATTTATTTATTGTTTCATCCCTTTTACAAAATCAAATACCCACTTTGACTTTACTTTGGTATCTGATGTAAGATCTTGGTCTATGCTTAGTTTCCACCATGCTATTTTCCATTTTTCCCAGCAGTTTTTGTCAAATAGTAAGTTCTTCTTACAAAAATATGGATCTTTGTGTTCCTTAAACATTAGGTTACTTTGGTCATTTATTAAATATTTCAAGAGCCTAATCCATTTATCCATTATTTCATTTCTTTACCAGGACCAGGTTGTTTTTTTTTTAATGGTTACTCCTTGATAATACAATCTGATATCCTGTACAGCTTAGCCACCTTCTTACATATTTTTTTCATTTTTCTGTTGGTATTCTAGGCCTTTTGATCTTCAAAATGAATGTTGTTATTATTATTATTTTCTAGTTCTGTGAAATATATTTGGGGTAGTTTAATTGGTATTGTACTAAATAGGTAAGTTAAGTAGAACTATCAATTTTTATATTGGTTTAGTTTACCCACAAGCAAGTCATTTTCCCCTCAATAATTTATATCTGACTTTATTTGAGTGAAAAGTGTTTTCTGATATATTCATATAGTTCCTGAGTTGGTCTTAGAAGGTACACTTCCAAGTTTTCTCTGTCACTACAGTTATTTTATTTAAAATCTATTTAGATTTTCTTTTTCTATCTCTGACTATTGGACTTTATTTATTGTAAAAAGAAATGCTGATGATTTACATGAGTTTACTTTATATCCTAAAACATTACTAAAGTTGTCAGTTTTTTAGTTTTCTTTTATTTCTATGATACGTATTAACAAATATGAATATTTCCATATTCAAAAATATCAAAAGGACCACATATGAAATTGTGAATCTCCATTGTATACATCTTTCAAAATTTAAATATTTCAAATTTTAACATGGTAGTTCCAACACTTGCTTTGCTTGTCTGGCTCTCATTCTACATTTTCTTTTGCTCTCTCATGGCTATTTTTAAATGATTCATCCATGTCATTTTCTTTCTTTTGGTTATCAACAAGACTCCTTTTTTCCAAAACCCTCCTATTGACCAAGAAACTAATTAACTTTTTTTTTATCCCACTACCTCCTATCTCTCTTGTGAGCTTATCTCCTCTTTTTTCCCCTAGTCTTCAGTCTCTCCATATCTACTGTTTCCTTCCCTATTGTCTACAATAATACACATCTCTATTTTTTAAAACTGTTCATTTGACCCTCTTTCACAACCTCAGTCATCTCTGTCTTATTCCTTTCCCTTACTCCTCACATCCCAATCAATTGCCAAATTTTATTGATTCTGTCTTTACATCTCTCCCACCCATCCCATTCTCACCATACATCCAGGTTTCACCTGTACAATTATAATGACCAATTATGTAGTCTCCCTGCCTTTAAGAATTTCTCCCTAATTCATCCTCCACAGGGCTGTCAAAATCATCTTCCTAAAACACAAGTCAAACCAAATCACTTCCCTGTTCAAGAAGTCACAATGGTTCCCTATCACCTTTAAGGAAAAAAAAAAAAACCTTCACTTGTCACTTAAAGCTTTCAGACTCTTGTTCCATTTTATTTTTCCATACTTATTTCACATTACTTTACTTTTTGGATTTTATGTCCTTGACCAACTGGCCTAGTTGATGTTCCAAGTACATGGCACTTGTAGGGGATAAACTCTTCTTCTTCAACTATACTAAAATCCTTACCTTCTTTAAGGCTTTGGTTCCATGCTCACTTGAGTTACTAGTGCTCCCTACTCACACCTCAATGCCTGCAATCTCTGAAAATATTATTTAAAATGTGCTTCTCTATGTACATTTCTGGCCTTCCCTCAGGGCAAGGATGATTTTGACTTTTTTATATTTGTATTCCTGGCACATTGCCTAGCACATAGTAACTTCTTTTCCTTCCTTTTTTTCCCTTAGCATATTCTCTTAATTTTTTTCATTCCACATTAAAAAAAAAATAAGCGAAACACAGATACCTCCAGACCCTGCTATCTGTTTGTTTGCTTGTTCTAGAGCCATCCCAGCTACTTCTCAAGTTTTCTTATCTCAGACAATTATTTCTCCTGGAATCTTAACCATTTTTGCCCCTTTAAAGGTCAATCAGGGGCACTACTTTTAATATTTGTATGGAAATTTGGAGAATGAACTAATATGTCCTCTTCTACAGTCTTCTTAGTTTGGGGGTTGATTCTTTAGGATCATTCATCTGCAAGTGCAACAGCTTAATTAATTAGTTAATTAATTGATTTCCTCATTGCCTATTTTAACTCCTTCAATTTCTTCTATTATTGCTCAAGCGAGCATTTCTAGTGCAATATTGAACAGTCAGGTGATCATGGGCATCCTTGCTTAACTCCTAGTCAGAAGCTTCTAGCTTGTGCCCATTTGAGATAATGTTTGCTTTTTATCATTTTATGAAATGTTCCATTTATTCTGGTATATTCTAGTATTTTTAATAGAAATGGGTGTTGTGTTTTATCAAAAATTTTCTGCATCTATTGAGATAATGATTCATATGGTTTCTGTTGATTTTGTTACTTATATGGTCAATTATTCTGAAAATTTTTCCTAATATTTATCCATCCCTGCATTTCTACTGTAAAACCCACCTGATTAGAGTGTATGATCTTTGTGATATATGCTGTAATCTTCTTGCTAGTTTGTTATTTAAATATTTCACATCAATATTCATTAGGGAGATTCATCTCTAGTTTTCTTTTTCTTTTTTTTTTTCCTCTTCTTGCTTTAGGCATCAATGCCATATTAGTGACATTAAAAAGAATTAGGTAGAATCCCTTCTTCAGATATTTTCCAAGTAGTTTATATAGCATTAGAATTAATTGTTCTTTAAATGTTTTGTAGAATTCACTTATGAATTCATCAGGTTTAGGGGAATTTTTCTTAGACAATTCACTGATGGCTTACTCAATTTAGTTTTCCTCATATACTTAGTAGTTGTAAGGTCTTGGTCAAATCATTTAACCTTCCTTTCCCTCAGTTTCCTCAGTTGAAAAATGGCAATAATGATGCCTACTTCTAGTTTACTTGAGAGGATAAAATGAGATGTAATTAGAAAGGTCTTAGCATAGTTCCAAGCTCATAGCAAGTATTATATAAATATTAGCTTTTATTATTATATTTTAACCCAATTCACAAGGTTGTTATGGAAATGAAACAGCTTTTCATTCTAATATATTATAGTAGTATAAAGGATACTACTACTAATGATGGTAATGTTGATCACAATTTTTAAAATATTCAATAGGCAATGGAAAAAAAGACCGTTTATGGAATTAGGTTTTGATTAGAATCCCAGTTCTGTCTATCTCATATGTATGTGTATGTATGTGTGTCTGTGTTTCAACACATCACGTATATTCTCCAGGCTTTATTCTACTAGTTACTTGAACTTCAACCAATAAAGATAGAGATAGAGATATAGAGAGATAGATAGATATAGATATAGATAGCTACAGGTTATATGAAACTTGAACTTCAACAACAACAAAATTAATTATTGCCTACATGAAAATTACTATGATAGGTATGTTGGATTTTAAGACAAAAATTGATGGAATTTCCAAGGGACTTTCATTTTTAAGTTGAATTGTTATTTATTTGGAGTAGGGGGCTTCTTATGATGAACTTCCTCTAACAATGAAGGTTAGACCCTACTTTTTCCTAAGTTGTTAATTGCCTGGAACACTTAGAGATTGAGTGTCTTATCAAAGAACATAAAGACAGAATGTTGTCAGGACAGGAGGTCATTAAACTAAATGTGAATAAATTAATATATCTGGTCAGCCTTATTTCATAAATAAAGCTTTGGAAACATTGAGATAAAGCCATTACCCAGTAGGTGGTAAATGTAGGATGTGAACTTTCAACTTCTAAGTCAGTTTAGATCACATCTTTATTCTTGTTCTTTTTATAGTCAGTAATCATAATAATTTAAAAATAAGCCTCATGTTAATGATTAATTTGAACACTTTATATTCTCAAAAGCTTTGTGAAAAAGACTGTCTCACATTTTTCCAACTCTTCTGAAGATACTTTAAACAGCCCAAGAGTAGGAACTATCATTTTTCTAATCTAGTTTTCTTTTTTTTCCTTAAAATAAAAGGAATGATTTCCTTTGGAAATATGTTTAAAGGTCACTCACCATTCATGCTGAGAAGTACTGGTTTATTATTTTTGTAAGTAATAATAGCCTAAAATGTCACCGTTTCATAGGCAGCATAATGGGCCCTTCCTTTAAGGTTTAATAGTGAAAATAATCTTCTAAATAGTACAGTTGAATATTAATGTGCAAGTGCAATTCCTAATGCTTCAAAAAAGGTTCAATATCCCTGGTTTCATTTGAATCAATTAACATTATATATTAAGTATCTATGTGGTATAGAGGATAAAGAAAATGGTCTCTGAGTCAGAAAAGTCATGAATTCAAATTCTGTTTCTGATACATACTGGCTGCTTGAACCTTGCCAAATTGCCTAATCTCTCTGTGAACCAAAAAACTCTTTGGAGACTATAAATTTAAAAATGGTTACATTAATAGTGACAGTTTCCTTAAAAGCAATTTCTCATACCAATGAAATCCTAGTTATTAACTAAAAGAAAAAGAAATATCCTTTTCTTAAAAGAATCTATAAATTATAAATAATTGTGTGTGATTCTCTATTGTAAATATAAAAATCAAGGAAATGGGTTTTGAACAATGATACATGTATAACCCAGTGGAATTGCTCGTTAGCTCCAGGAGCAGGGAGGGAAGAGGGGTGGGAAAAATCATGAATCATGTACCCATGGAAAATATTCTAAATAAATAAAAATAATAATTACATGTGATTTAAAAAGAAAACTAGATACTGTCTTTTAATATAAAAAAATTATAATTATTAATGAGAAAATGGGATCCAAGAAGTTTGTTTAGGAAAATCAATTAATTGGAATAGATCCTACAGCCAAATCTGTGTTCAAAGCATAGAGCTGGAAATAACTTCAGAAACTAGATCAAAAGTAAAATTGTCCAGAGATAAAAGCATATATTTTTGAACGATAATGTAAAGGGAGGATTTTGACACATTAACATCTAATTCATTCTAATTTCTATCTTTTTTTTTTTTTTTTTCAAATTACCTTGCTTTTATTGACTATATATCTACAAAAGCACATATTTTTCTGCCAAAAGAATGTAAAATCTTGATCTTTGTACACCCAGTGCCTAGCACAGAGTCTGAAGTTTAGTTAATGTTAAATCCGTGTTGGTTCATTGACTGGTCCAAAAGCTTTCCTGCAACCTCACCATTGGAATCATGGAATGTCAGAGCTAGAAGAAACAATCTAATCTGGCTAGGACCAGGGATATGAGAGTCCTAGTCATTTTTCTCTTAATGCATCCCAAATTTACATTTACATTCTTTTTTTTTTTTTTTTTTAACATTTATTAATATTCATTTTTAACATGGTTACATGATTCATGCTCCACCTTTCCCCTTCACCCCCCCCGCACCCCCCCACCCTTGGCCGATGCGCGTTTCCACTAGTTTTGTCATGTGTCCTTGAACAAGACCAATTTCCAAATTGTTGGTAGTTGCATTGGTGTGGTAGTTTCGAGTCTACACCCTCAGTCATGTCCACCCCGACCCATGCGTTCAGGCAGTTGTTTTTCTTATATGTTTCCTCTCCTGCAGACCTTCCTCTGAATGCAGGTAGCATCTTTTACATAAATCCCTCAGAATTGTCCTGGGTCATTGTAATGCTGCTGGTACAGAGGTCCATTACATTCAATTTTACCACAATATATCAGTCTCTGTGTATAGAGTTCTTCTGGCTCTGCTCCTTTCGCTCTGCATCAGTTCCCGGAGGTCTCTCCAGTTCGCCTGGAACTTCTCCAGTTTATTATTCCTTTTAGCACAATAGTATTCCATCACCCGCATATACCACAGTTTGTTCAGCCATTCCCCAATTGAAGGACATACCCTCCTTTTCCAATTTGTTGCCACCACAAAAAGCGCAGCTATGAATATTTTCG
>NC_058134.1:157609107-157668297 GCF_016433145.1 Gracilinanus agilis | reverse complement strand
TATAGCTACTCTTCCCTCTCCGGGTTGATTACACTAAGAGTAAGGTTTGATTATTACCTCTTAATGCTCTCTTCCTCTCCTTCTTATAATAGTATTTGTCCCCTCTCCCTTCCATGCCCTCTTTGTGTGTAATAGAATATTCTATTTTCTTATTCGCTCAAGTTTCTCTTGGTATCCCCTGCTATTTACCCCCTCTTTCCCATCCCCCATGCCATCTTAGATTATTTAGTGTTCCACCCTCACCCTGTAAATTATTCTTCTGATTACTATAATAGTGAATATTATAATAGTGAATAGAGTTCACTACTGAGAATTAAACATAACATTTCTCTACATAGGAATACAGATAATTAGATCTCACTGAGGCCCTTAAAAAGGCAAATTTAAAAATTACAAGTTTTCTTTCTTTTCCCTCTGTAACTTATTTACCTTTTCAGGTTTCTCTCGATTTTTGTGGTTCGATATCAAACTTTCCATTCAGCCCTGGTCTTTTCTGTGCAAATACCTGGAATTCTTCAATTTTGTTGAATGCCCATACTTTCCCCTGGAAATATATAGTCAATTTTGATGGGTAGTTGATCCGTGGTTGCAGGCCCAGCTCTCTTGCCTTTCTGAATATTGTATTCCAAGCCTTACGGTCTTTTAGTGTGGAGGCTGCCAGATCCTGTGTGATCCTGATTGGTGCTCCTTGATATTTGAATTGTCTCTTTCTGGCTTCTTGTAAGATTTTTTCTTTTGCTTGAAAGCTTTTGAATTTGGCAATAATATTTCTAACCGATTTCTTCTCTGGGTCGAATATGGTGGGTGTTCTATGGATCCTTTCGATGTCTATATTGCCCTCTTGTTGTAGGACTTCAGGGCAATTTTGCTGAATAATTTCTTTTAGTACGGAGTCCAGGTTTCTATTAATTTCTGGGTTTTCTGGAAGACCAATTATTCTCAAATTGTCTCTTCTAGACCGGTTTTCTTGGTCTGTCACTCTCTCATTGAGATATTTCATATTTCCTTCTATTTTTTCAGTCTTTTGACTTTGTTTTATTTGTTCTTGTTGTCTTGAGAGATCATTGGTTTCTAATTGCTCGACTCTAGCCTTTAGGGACTGGTTATCGGCTATAATCTTTTGGTTTTCGGCTATAATCTTTTGGTATTCCTTTTCAATCTTGTCATTTCTGGTGTTCAATTTGCTTATCAGTTCATTTGATTTCTGAGCCTCACTTTCCAATTGCAAGATTCTACCTTTTAAACTGTTATTTTCTTGCCAGATCTCTTCCATTTTCCTCAGGATCTCAGTTTTGAACTCTTCCATAGGTTGTGAGGAGTTTTCCTTATTTGAGGAGGGTCCGGATGCTTGTTTGTTCTCCTCCTCTGTTTGCTCGGTTGTCTGGATTTTCTCTGTGTAAAAGCTGTCGAGTGTTAAAGACTTCTTCTTTTTGTTATTATTCTTTCTCTTCTGAACCTCCTGATGCTGATACTGAGTAGCCATCATTAGCCCAGCAGCTTCTCAGCTTTATCCTCGGGCTCAGTGTCTGTCTGAGATCTATTGGCTCCTGAGGTCTGAATTCTGGTTTTTTCCAAGGTCAAGCCCCCTGGTGGGCCCTCTTGCTTGTTCCTCTGCTGGAGGTTTCTTTACAAGTCTCAGGGCGCTGCTTCTACAGTCGTATACCCGTCTGCACTGGTTCCCCACTTAGGCTTAGTTCTGCCTCCACCCACGCCTCTACTCAGCCGGCACTCTGCGCGCCCAGCGTCCTGCTCCGGCGCGCGCTCAGATTTCGCGTGCTTTTATTGACTTAATGGGGTCCTAAGTCTTGCTGCTGTCAGGAACAGGTCCCGGAGCTGCTGATGACTCGATGGGTGCCCCAAACTTGCTCTATTTCTTTTTAGCTGGGTTCGGAGCTATAGGTGAGTGTGGAGGGGGTGGGGGTGGGGCGGTTGCTCAGCTCGCGATTGAGTGAGTGAGAGCCCTTTTTAGCTTGGAAATGTCTCGATTCCACGTACCTTCCACGCTGTGCCCTGTTGTGGGGTTCCTCCGTTCGTCTGGACTTGTTTTTATGTCCCCTTGAGGAGTTTTGTATGTTTCGGTCAGGAGAGGTTAAGAGCTGCTTCTTACTCTGCCGCCATCTTAACCCGGAAGCCTCTAATTTCTATCTTTGCTTCAAATTCTACCCTAAACATATCTCTTTCAGGAAGCCTTCCTCTATTGACCCCACCCTCTTCACAGTTCTGATAAGTCACTGAAAAAATAGGCATATCTTTCTTCTCATCCAAAAGATGGTAGACCTCAAATATGGAATGAAACATTTATCCACTGCTCAAATATAGTCAATTTTTTTGGTAGTTGTTTTGTTTTTATTTTAGTTTGCTTTGCTTTGATTGTATCTTTTGTATTTCTTTGTTAAAATGGATGATCCACTGGGAAATGACAGCAATATGGGGGAAAGCAGACAATGTTGTTTTCCAGAGGTTTTTTTGCTTGTTTTTTTTTTTTTAATAATATGGGTTTTGCAGTCCCAAAGTAAAAACTAACCAAGGAAGAATCAATAAATGACTCAATTATCTCACCAAGAAGAAGAATGGGAAGGGGAGGGGGGAGGAGTCCATGTATCTAGAGGAAATTCCTGCCATTCATGTGTCAATAAGCCATGAGCCAGAAATAGAAACATCCCAGAAATGGAATTTTTTTTAAAAGTCCAGCACTGTAAGCATGTCACAAGGATAGCATTACTTGAATGTAACAGGTAGATCAGAATTGCCCCCATTGAGTACAGAGAATAGGTGTCATGTGGCATGAGGCATAGGGCACTAGGCTGGGAATCAGGAAAACCTGGGTTCGAATCATACCCCAGATAGTTGTGGGACATTGGACAAGTAGGGTAACCTCTCTGTAATATCTCTCCTTATACACAGTAATTAGAACTTAGGAGAGAGCACAGTCTGTAGCCTCTAAGATTATCCTCTGATACCATCTATCTCGTGTTATTATTATGAAATTCTAGCCAGACACCCACCATCTTACAAGGATTTTGATTGGAGGCTCCCACTGCATTGTTCTTTCAGCTGCCTTTGCTCTCTGTGCAGGCGACAAGCACTTTTGACTCCTTTACAGAGTACAGGCTAACATTCATAGAACTGGCACTTGCTTTGCCCTCTGGCATTATATGACTTTGCTGGGCGATGCCTGCTCCTGTTTAGAAGAAGGCAATGCTGTCACCCTAGCCTTGCTTAACTGTCTTTAGGTGGTAGTCCATCTCTCTTTTTCACCCTGTCTAGATGGATCTTTTTTTTGCAAAACTCTACAAAATTTATATCAGTTTTCTTCCTTTCTCAGAGTTCAATATTCATCACAGAGTTCACTTTCCATTGCAATGCTCCCCTTTATCCTGGAGAAGAGATGACTGACATCCTGACCCATGGAATAGTATCATTTTTTAATCTCTTCCCCTCATTTTGTTATCCATGACATGCTCATCCTCAACTCTGGATTACTCCTGTCATCTACCTCAATTGCTGAGCAGCTAGTATAAGCTTGTACAAATGCACTGACTTGTTTTATTACAACTATCTGGAATATAACTTCAATTTGACTTTCCCAACCACCTAGCAATCTTTTTCTTCTTCCCTGACTGGCCCTCTCTGCAGGGATCTATTCCAAATCTACTCTTCCTCTACATTGGCTTTTTCTCTGCTGTCTGAAAAAAAATCTAAAATCTCCTATTAAAAATGAAAATAATCTCCTTTGGGCCTTCCATTTTCTCAATCAATACATCTCTTCAATTTCATTTTTAAAAATTACTGCTTATTGGCTCCACTTTCTTGGCACCCACTCACTTCTCAGTTTCTTGCTAACTTCCAAAGCTACCGAACCTTCCAAACCTGCTACTGAAATGTATTTCAAAGTACCTGATGATCTTTTTTTAAACTGTCCAATCAGATAATATTTTCTTATTAAGAACACTCCCTGATTTATCTCCATTTTTATTATATTTCCTACCATCTCTCCTTCATAAGACTGTAATTTTAGTATAAGAGATTTTAAAAATCATTGAATTCAACACTCTCCTTTTACAAGAAAGAAAACAGAGGCTGAAAAACTTGTGACTTTCCCCACATCACTCAACTTATAAGAATTTAATGCAGAATTTATGCTTAGGTCTTCCTGAGTCCAAGTCCTGCTACCTAATTGCCTTCCTTGGCTTCCAGGACAATATTCTCTTTTTGTCTTTCTCCTGCCTATATGTCTTCTTCTTCATAGAGATTCCCTTCAAGGTCCAGTTCCCTAAATCACACTTATTCTGAAGAATTTGGGTCCTCAGAGAAGTGACTGTGATGCCCTCTGAGAATTATAGTAGTAAATGATGAGTGGCTGTGTTTCAGGGAACTTACAACTTACCATACTGGGTTTGCCATTAATAATCTAGATTTAATTAGTTTTTAGCAAAGACATTTATAAAGATAATATAGCAAGAAAATAGATATAACACAACTCCTCTCTCCCAAAAAAGTAGTTTGAGTTTATAAACATGCCCATTCATGCACACACACACACAAACACACACACATACACATATGATCCATGGTGAGAGTGGGCACAAACTTAGAGCATCAAGGTAATGTGTACATAGTGAGTGAATTGGGCAAAAGGGTAATTAACAACTCCTGATCTATACTTAGAGCATCAAGGTAATGTGTACATAGTGAGTGAATTGGGCAAAAGGGTAATTAACAACTCCTGATCTATACAAGTCCTTTTCTCCTTTCATAGAGGTAGTTCCTTTTAGGTGTAGAATGCTGCTAGACTCCCAAGAGTTGGTGCCTTATAAGTGGCGTTTCTCTCTATCACAAGACACTCTCTGAAACTGTTTTTACTTAGATGACTATTGCTACAAGCTGTCATTTCTTACTGATCCAGTCTCTGATCTGCTAATTTACTATTTCCCATCTGTCTAGTATCTTTAATGACATGCTCAGTGCTGTGGGAGTGTCAGGGTGAAAGAATCTCTCTTCTCCATCCATGCCCTCCACTCAAAAAGATTCACTCTCTTGTGCTTTAATCCTCTGAACTGGAAATCTCTCACCACTAAACTGGGTCCCTACATGACTCACTCTTTTTTAAAATACATAGGTCCAACAAATGTGATTGATCCTCTCAGTTGACCACATTGTCTTCTCATTGAACACAAAGATGGTGATAACTTTTCAAAGTTATCACAGGACTTAAACCATTATATTTATACATGTAAAACACCATGCCTAAGCCTTTTTTGCTTATATCAGTTAGGGTCATACGGAACCCCTCTGTTACATTAATTTCCTTTGTTGGATCATCATGTATACCTCATTCCCAAGACTAGGTCTTTCCCAGGTTTTTGTACTGAGCTTTTCCCTCTCTTCTTTCTATAGCATTTTTAGAGGACTTATCCGACATCCAGTTTTCATATTCTAATTTTTAGATCCAGTCTCATTCTCTTTCTTGAATATTGAATCTTCAAATGTCATCTGTACCTCAAATTCAACATGACTCAAATCAAGTTTAACTTTTTCCTTAGTAAATTCATCTGTCCTCTCAACTTTCCTGTTTGAAGGCAATATTTCTCTCAAAGTCACCCAGATGTGTAACCTCAGATGGTTCTCTTTCAGTTTCCTTAGTCTATCAGTGTCCAAGTCCTGTTGCTTTTAAGTCTGCCATCTGTTGACCCTCTCCAATCCCCCATAAGCTATCCTGTAGTTCTGTTCAGGACAGTAGCCTACACTAATTATATCCTCTGCCTCTGGCCATTCCTCTATTCTATCCTTCACAAAGTTGATAAAATAATCTTCCTAAGGCAAATTAATGAGCTTGTAATTTCCTTCTTCAAAAATGTTTAATGGAGGTCTGCTCTCCTCAGGGAAACATGTAATTCTTAGCATTGCATTTAAAGAGCCCCAAAATCTTATACTTTGTTTCAGAAGACTTATTTTCAGTGACTCTTTAAGAATAATGATCACTTCTTTCTTTTCTTCTTTTTTTTTTTTGGCTATCTTCAGTACCCAGCATAATGTCTGGTATCCAGTAGGTCCATAATAAATGCTGGATTGATTCTTTTTATGGTAAAATGCAAATAAATCTCACAACTAACTGTTTCTTGGATTTAAAGTTTTATTTCTTGCCTCTGAACATTCACCAGGATAAAATCCTGGTTTCTAAGGTAATCCCTTATCTTTGCTTTTCAAAATCTCTTTCTTCCTACAAAGCTCAGCTCACATTCAGCTTCCTCCATGAAATCTTTCCTGACTTTCACCTCATCCTCACACATAGAAGGTGTTATATTGAATCTCTGGGAGCCAGGAATCCACACTGTTGATTGACAGGTGGATCCATTGGATATCAGAATGTTCCCAGAGGGCCGTGAGAATAGGGGAGAGAGCAGTTGGCCCGGGGGGGGGTATAAAACACCTTGGCAGCCCTGGTTGAGGGTCCTTTCTTTCCCTGAGACCTGAGATCTGTGGATCCTGGTCTTTTGTGGGATTGAGACTTGCGGGCTCAGCCTTGCAAGCTCCTCCTGTTTGTTCCTGTAACATCAACAACCTGTATCAGACCACCATCTCTGATTCTACTGCCCCTAGATATTAGGAAATCAATCACCTTAGTTATCTAGGTGTCCCAGGGCCCAGGAGGGATCCGGGAAGTGGGCAGAAGAAGAAGAAGAGGGTGGAAAGGGGTGGATATCCCAAAGACTGGTTAGGCATATCATCTAGCAAAGAAGAAGCTGAACATCAAGCAGCAGTTTGCCTACTCTGGTGTGGCTGTGGCCAGGCTGGACCAAAGAGAAGCTAACCATCCTGATTCATTACTTGCCTACGGTTTAAGGGTTTATCATTACCAAATTAATTAGGGTTTCCCAATACCTCTATCCAATCCCAATACCCCATCTTGGTTTAAATACAGTCAAAGCTTTTAAAGTACCTTCCTGAAGTGGTTATTCATAGCTTCTTTGGGAAGGGAGATATACAGTCAGATACCAACCCTTACCAAGCTAAAGAGCCCATTATACACTATCAATCAACCCCAGGTGGGACCTGAAGGGATATCATCCTTTGACCTGCAGGATCCTGCCTGGGCACTGTTATAAAGGAGGGAGGTGTCATATCATCCTCTCCCTCTCCATCTATACAACATCTACAACATTCTAGTTTATTATAACAAAAGTTAGCATTCTCTAGCCCTTATAATTTTGTAAAGAATTTTCTATTAGTTGGTCTTTCACTCCCTTTTTGTTGTTGTCATTCAGTTGTTTCAGTTGTATCTGACATTGTGATCCCTTTTGCAGTTTTCTTGGAAAAGACACTGGAATGGTTTATCTTTTCTTTCTCCAACTCAGTTTACTGATGAGGAAATGGAGGCAAACAGGTTAAGTGACTTATCCAGGATCACACAGCTAGGAAGTGTCTGAGGTTGAGCATGAACTCAGTTCTTCCTGATTCCAGATCCAATATTCTATTTACTGTGTCACCACGCTGCCCTTTTCACTGCCTACTTTGGGACACTCTTACCCAACAAGTGTTGCAGTCCTCTTCAATATCCTGAAAGCACTTCTAGGATAGGATTCGTTTTTATTGTTTGCATCCATAACACTTGTAATAGAAAGGTCCTGATTAGTGTGAATAAGGAATCCTCTGAAGGAGTCACATTATTTGGATTCCCACTGCATATTTTCATTAGATTAGAAACAGTTCACAAATTTTACCAAATTATAATTTTTAATGCTCTGAATTTGAATATAAGAAGCAAAACCCTATTCCTTCTAAAAGGCCATAAAAGTCATACATCATCTAGTATGAAACATAATGAAGATTTTAACCAAATTACTGTGGGGTGGTGGAGTAGAGAAGAATTCAAAAACAGAATTCAAACAGGATATGAAGGATTAGGTAGATTAAGAAAGCATATGTATATCTGTGAAATTTGAAATGTGTACACACACACCATCAGGACCCGATAGCAACTTTTACTATTTTAGATGAACTATTTTAGTGTTTGATGAATTCCCAAGTTTAGCCTATGATTTGAGACATGCTGAAAAATTCATATGTATCTAGGAGTAATAATGTTTGTTTTTATCCCTTTTTGATCTTAAACTTTCAAAAGATTTCTTTACCCTTACTGGTGAGTCTTCCCAGGACCATCACTAACTACTTGCCTCTTTCTGGCCAACTCTTTTATGTTCCTAATGTTGTTCCATTGCATAATGAGTCATATGACTTTGTTATGGTAAATTTCAAACTTATTTTTCAAGCAAAGCTAGCCACTGATTTTTGGTCCAAATTAAACCATCATTCTCAAGGGGGTACCAGCTCTATTCTGCAATTACAAGACAATAATCTAAGGGTCGTGAGCTTGTCTATTCAAAATGAGGACACCATAGCTAACAGATGAGCTTTAAAAAAATTCTTAAGTGCCAAAACCCACCAAAAATTCTAACTGATAAATGATTCACACTTTGGAATATCAACTTAAAAAGAAAAAAATGACAGGAGGCTATTGTATTTTCTTTATGGATTGAAAGAAAAAATAGAGTCCAGCTTCAAAACTATTTTTATTGACATCTGAAAAATACCTATTCTGGATAGTATTGCTGGTTGGAAATTATTGTATTTAGAAAGTAGCTCAGATAATGTTAGACCAAAAGCGATTAATAATGCTTCAAAACTCTTAAGATTACATATTGGGGTGGGAATACTTTTAACTCCTTTACAAAGGAAAGACTTTGTAAAAAGAAAACTTTCATATTACATTAGATATTATCTGTTTTTGCTCAGTTTAGTTTCTAGTTCTAATTCAAATCCCTTTTATCCTTGTTCAGTGGATATGTCAGGCATATTTGCTTTATAAAGGTTATTTCAGTGAAAGGAGAAGAGATGAATTTTTTTCATTTATATATCTATCCTTATGTTGTCATTGTATTTTACAAATGAAAGGAAGCTAATTATCTGTAGCAAACATATGTATTTCCGTGAAACTTTGCAATTATATAGAGAGAGATGTAAAGAGATATATATGTACACACAGAGAACAAAACTCTTGAGGAGTGAAGATGATAGCAAAAAAAAAAGAAAGAAAAAAGAAAAGAAAAAGAAAAAAATTATCTAATTGTATAGTAAGTTAATCTTTTGTCTTCCCAAACAAACAAGGTAACTTTGTTCCTGCCAGTCCTAAATGCCAATGTTGTTATTGATGCAAATGTCCCTGCTGCTGATAATAGCAATAATATAGCATGTTAAAGATTGTAAAACCTTCTACAAACATTGTCTCATTTCATCCTCACAATAATCTTAAGAGAGAGGTATTGCTATTACCCCATTTTTACTGCTGAGAAACTGAGGAATATGTAGGTTAAGTGACTTGCCTTGAGCTATACATTTAAATTTCTCTGGAACTGGATTTTAACTGAGACCTCCCTGTCACCAAGTTCAGTATATTGTTAAATGAACCATTTAACTATTTTAGCTATATTTTTTCAAATTGTATCTAAGGAATTCTGTTTTTTTCCTGCCCAATATTAATTTAATGACACTTTTTTCATTTTGCGAAGCTTCAAATATTTATTGAATGAAGATAAGACTTTTAAATGTTAACAAATACAGAAAAATGACTCATTATAAATTATACATCATTTCCCCCTGTTATCCACATAGTTTTATAGTTAAACAATGACAGCAGAGTATTAAAATCTTTCAATTATAACAAAGGTTCTTTTTTCTTATGTGATACATAGGGGATTTTGACTAACAAAGCACCTTATTGATCTATCCTCTACTCCAAAACAAAATAAAAATAAATGAATAAATAAATCTCAGAAATGTCTTCATAGGTTAATATAAAATCCTTATTTCCATACTCATATTGTGAAAAGTAAATTGAGAAGCTGACCCTTTTAAAGATAAATTAAGCCCCCATGATGCTTAGGGATAGATAAATGCATTTCATGTATGCTAACTCATACATAATTAACTGAATTAGAAATATTTGCCCTTGAAAACAAGAAGAAATATTTAAACCTTTTAAAATTCAGTTCTGATCACGTTATAGTACAGAACATCTGTACAGACAGATGATTTGACAAAGTTACATATAGTCCTTCTCTGTTTTTTCTTCCCTTAACCTTTCTTGAAGAAATGATGCTTTATCAATCATTTATTACCATTTCCAAAAAATAAAATGAAAATTTCTCAAGTAATACTATTTGAAATGGTATTGGTGACAAATCAAATTATATATCACCACTATTTTAAATAAATAAAAAATTGAAAAATAATTTCAAAATAATTAAGTTACTCTAAGTAAGTTACTGTAGTGAATTTCAAAATCTCCTCCTTGAAATGATTTCATGAACTTTTCTTTTACTTTAAAAAATGCAATCTCATTCTCTGATCTGTCCTCTTTTTTCCTAACCTTTGAGTATGAATGGACCTACTTTTCATTTAATCCTTAATTGTCTATTTTTTTCTTAAACTTTTATGCTTAATCATCTCAGATCTATTGTCACGCCTTTCATCAACTCTTATATCAGAAGATATGTCACTTGTAATGGAAGCTACAGTGAAAGGTCCTGTGGGAATTAGCATCAAAGAATTTGGGTTAGAATTTTTGTTCTGCCACTTGTGTTACTTTGAACAAATTACTAATGTTTCTTATCCTTGTGTCCTCAATTTAAAAAATTGTCAAGATAACCTCTAAGATACTTTCTTGCCTTTAATAACATGATCATGGATATCAATAAAACTCAAATTAGCATGTTTGACATGGACCTCTCATTCATTCTATTTTTATAAGAATATATAAATATGTGTTAATCAATGAGAAACCAGCAAGTGTTTTGGGCAACTGCCACTCACAGACCGAACTCACAAAGAAGGACAAAGTATTGGAGGTTGACACTATTTATACTTGTCCCCACTGGGCTATATAGCACCTCTACATGGATGCCCTATAATCATATAAAACATAACATTTAAAATTCAATTTCTCATAATCCTTTTTATAACTTTCCTTCAACCATCTGAACAGGTTTATCTCCACCCACCTCACAATTCTCATATTCACTGGCAAGACCTTTCTTCCAATGTTCTAATTCCATACCTTTTGAATTACACCTAATAATTCTTAGCCTTCTGTCTTCCAGAACGAAAGTCAGAAAGTATTTTCCATTGTTCCTGTAGGAGATTACTTTGATTCACTTCCTACTTTCCATTTTCCCAGTCCTTATAGTCCAAGTCTTATTATCACTGAATCATTAGACTACTACAATAAAATCCTAATGAGTTTCCCTTCCTCTTCAGATCTCTTTGTGTTCCAGATATAATAATTTGTTCTCAAACACTATTTTCATCATAGAACTCATCTATTCAAAGAAGATACAGAGGTTTCCCGTTGTTAATTATTTTCAATTAAAAATTCTCAGCCAAGAATTCAAGATGCTTTGAAAACTGAAATCTTTTACCTTTCCATATTCTTTTTTCATTGCACTTGAACATGGACTCTGCTTTATTCAATTCATTTAAACCAAAAATTTAGTATTTATTATGTGCCAGTTCAGTCGGCTTGTGGCTCACCTATATTTTCAGTTGCCTCTATAATCTGTGCCTTTTCATTTGCCATTTTCCAAGTTTGAATGTCATCTTCTGCACTTATCCAGTTAACATCTTAAGAATTAGTGGAGGAACCAAAAGCATTTAAGATGGACCAAAGGAGCCTTAATTAGAAGAGAAGACATAATCGCAGCTTAGAATTATTTTTTTCTTTGTGATTCCATAGGACAGAACCAGGACTAAAGTGCAGAGGCCAAAGAGAAACAGAAATTGGCTCAATAAACGAAAATCCATTAAAGCTGTTTAAAAAATGTAACAAATTACTTTGAGAATGAATTCCTTATCATTGGAGAGTTCGGATGTCTGCTTGATAGAGTATGATGTATAATATATTTTTGTTTTGGCTAAAGGCTGATATGTACATGTTATAATTCCCATCCTGACTCTGGGAATTTTCATGGCTATCCCCTGTGCCTGGAGTTCTCTCTCTTCACTTCTACCTCCTAGTTTCTCTGGTTTCCTTGAAATGCCAGCTAAAATTCCCATTTCTGAAAGAAACATTTCCTAGTTTTCCTTAATTCTAGTACCTACACTTTCACTCTGAAATTATATGTGCATACATATATTCATATATCTCTCTATGTGTGTATCAATGGATATGCATGTATATGTATATCTAGGTTTGTATATATATGTATACATGATACGTGTATATATACATGTATTATATATGGACTTCTTATAATATTTCCTGATATTACTTAAGCTTTTTGAGAGAAGGGGTCATTTGCTTTTTTTGTCTTTTTTGCCTTTGTATTCCAAAGACTCAGTACAGTATCTGAAGCATAATATATACTTAATGAATGATTATCATTTGTTACATTAAAGTAATATAATAATGAGAGTAAATTATGAGATCCTATGATAAGAAACTGATAGGAACCATGGGGTTTATTTACTTTATCTCATTCCTGAAGGTTCTGATTCATGAATTGAGACACTAGGTGGTGACATCCCTTGCTCAATATCACAAAGAAAGGAAATAATATTTCCAGGTTTAGAACACAGACGTTCTGACTCCATATTCACTGTCATCTCAAGAACATGAATTGTTGTGTTGAATTCTCTAATTCTATATGATTCTTTCACTATATCACTATATGTTTCACTCACATAAAAAGTACAGGGAAAGATGTATAGAAAGTTTGAATAAATGGCCTTTTCAATTATTTAAATACAGTGACTAAAACATTTTAAGTCAGCAAAATTTCCTGAACCATTGAATGAAAATTCAAAAGCAAAGGGCCAAGAAAGGAAGATTGTCTTTATGGTTAATTTAAACCAGAAGTTACCTTCTATGGATAACAATTAAAGGAATATTATCCCTTAAGAAGAAAATTCAAATTTATACTGCCAATGCATATTCCTATCATTTGTCTCAAATAAAAATTAAGAATCATATTTGCAATTGAAATTTCATGACCAAGGTTAGAAAGGAAGCTGGAATCTGTTTTATATATGGAAGTAGTCCTCTAGTGAAGTATGCTTGGCTTCTTTTTTTTAAATAGAAAACAAAATCATAGATCTTGAACTGTGAAGGTTCTCAGAAACCATCTAGTCCAGCCATCTTATTTTATAATTGAATAAAATGAGTTCCAGGGGATTAAATGACGAAAATAAGGTCACACAGGTAATATTTGTCAGAGATGAGATTTGAACCAGGTCCCTTGATTCTAGAGCCAGTATTCTTTCTATTATACAAAGCTATGTTTAACATATTTTGTCATTAACTCAGATAAAGGGATAGTTACAGAGATGTACTGAAGCCATCTCTTAAGACCTGGTTGTGAATTTTTTGAAGCTGTTACAAATGCTATTACAAATCAAAGCTCAATTTATTGCTTTGCTAATTGTCTAGAGTTAAGAAAATGAAAGAAAGAGAAATGCTGATAATGAGAATTAAACCTAAAAGCATGTCCTATGCATAGTTTTGGAGAAGTTCACTAAACACTCAGATGTTGTGCTTATCAAAATTGCAGATGACCAATATTTGAAGGAATAATTAACAGGTTGGATAATATAATTAGAATGCAGAAAGTACTCAATCCTAGAACCCCGAACCAATTTTTTTAAACTATTACCTTTTGTCTTAGGACCAGTTCTAAAACAGAAGAACAGCAAGGGGTTAGCAATTGGGGTTCAGTGACTTGCCCGACTTGCAGTTATACTACAATGCAAACATCTTTTTTTCTCTTTTCCCTTAAAAATAAGCATTTTTAACTAAACATAATTTTTCAATGTTTGCTTATTGATTTTTAAATTTTTTATTTTCTTCATTAAATATTTTCCAATTGCATGTAAAAAAACAGCAATTTTTAAAATTTTAAGTTCCAAATTCTCTCTTCCTTGTCCCTTTCCCCTTCTTGAGAAGGTAAGAAGTTTGATTTCAATTATGTGTGTGAGTTCATGCAAAACATATTTCCATATTAGTCATTTTTCAAAAGAAAAAAATAAAACAATAACAGAAGAAAAAAGTTTGCTTCACTCTACAGAGTTCAGTTGGCTTTTTAGAAGTAAATAACATTTTTTATCATTATTCCTTTGGAAGTGTCTTAGATCATTGTGTTGATCAGAGGAGATAAGACTTTCATAGTTAATTATGGTTATATTATTACTGTTGCTATGTACAGTGTTCTCCTGGTTCTGCCCAATTCACTTTGCATCAGTCTTATAAGTCTTAATAGGTTCTTCTGAAACCATTTTGCACATCATTTCTCATATTATTCTATAAAAAATCATATACTATAGCTTGTTCAATCATTTCCTAGTTGATTAATATCACCTAGATTTTTAATGTTTTGACATGACAAAAAAGGGATGCTGTGAATATTTTAAAAATAAATAAGTCCTTTCTACTATTCTTTGATGTCTTTGGGAAACAGACTTATTACTACCATTGCTGGGTCAAAGGATATGCATAGCTTTATACCTCTTTGAGTTTTATTCCAAATTGTTCTCCAGAATAGTTGACCTATTTGACAACTCCACCAACAGTACATTAATGTCTCAGTTTTCCCACATCCTCTTCATAATTCATCATTTTCATTTTTTATCATGCTAACCAATTTAATTGGTATGAATTGATAGCCCCAAATTATTTTCATTTACATTCTCTAATTGATAATAATTTAGAGCAGTGACTATTGATAACTTTAGTTTCTTCTTTTAAAAACTGCCAGTTTACATTTTTAACTACTTTATGAACTGGGGAATGGCTCTTATTTTTATAAATTTGACCTAGTTCCCAATGTGTTTTCTTATTAAGAATACTTATTTGTTTATTATATTAAAATATCCAGTTAATTGCCTCTCTCCCTGTCCTCTCCCCTTAAAGAAAGCATCTTTTGGGGAAAAAAAGATATGTGTATGCATAAAACTATGTGATTTTTAATCAGTTCTTTCTCTGAAGGTCAATGAACATAAACAGGTCATTCTTCAAACAATATTTCTATTGCTGTATATGAGGCTCTGGTTTGTTTTGCTCTTCATAATTCCATATAGGTTTTTACATGTTTTTCCCCAAAATTAGCCTGTTCATTATTTCCTATTACTTAGTAGTGTTCCTTCACCATCATAGGCCACAACTTTTTTAGCAACTGCCCAACTGACAAATTTTTATTTAGCAACTGCCCAACTGACAAAGAACTGGAAATTGAGGGGATATCCCCTCAATTTCCAGTTCTTTGTCATCTCAAAGAGAGCTGCTATAAATATTTTAGAACATATAGTTTCTATTCTTTCTCCCCTTATTACCTTAGGTATATATTTCCTCTATCAGTTCAATTTGCGCTGCTCTGCCACTGTCTCCGTCTTTAACTGTTTAAACACACTCAAATTTATTGGTTTTATTATTTTTATATAACCTTTAGCTTGTGCCCCTTTCCTTCCCACTCAGATACCCATTTGTTGCAACAGAAAATGTTTTCCAAAAGTTTCTATTTGATTCATATCCATTTTTATTAAATTATCTTAGAGTTTCTTTCCAGAGTGCTATAGGCATTGCTCTTATTTTTTTAATTTGTATTTTCATGGAACCAGAGCATCACTTGCTCTTTCTGTTTTTTCTCATTCCTACAATGTTGTATCCATTATAGTTCCCCTCTAATACACATCAAAACATGAAGTAAACACTTGATTCCCAAAAGAAATGCCAACCAAAAAAAAGTTTTGGAGAGCTAGAAAGATTTTATGGATAGGCATGGCAGAGGTGATAGATTTGTTTCAGTATGACATTTTTAACATGATAAATTCAGAAATTTGTTTTTGTTTGATCAGACCTATTTTTACAAGTACTGTTTTTTTCTTTTTTTTCCCTCAACTGAGAAGTGGAAGAGAGAGAAAATAGATGTTTTGTTCAATAAAAAATATATTTTTTCACCTGCACATTGTCCCACCACACTGGTTTCCTTTATTTTAAAATTAAATTTCATTTGTTATTGTGGATCAATGAAAATCTGTCTCTCTCTCCTTCCTACAAGTAAGAAAAAGAACAATAAGCCTCCTTTTACAAACATATATAGCCAAGTAGAACAAATTCCCACGTGGATAATATAAAAAAATACATCTTAAACAGCCTCATCACAGAAAAAGAAATTGAAAAAACCATCAAAGAATTCCCTAAGTAAAAGCCTCAGAGCCAGATGGATTCACAAGTGAATTCTAACAAACATTCAAAGAACAAATAGCTGCAATACTACATAAAATATTTGAAAAAATAAGGGGAAAAGGAATCCACCCATATCCTTTTTTATGAGAAAAGTATGGTACTGATACCTAAATCTGGAAGAACTGAAACAGAAAAAGGAAATTATAAACCAAGCTCCCTAGTGAACATTAATGCAATTTTTAAAAATCAAACACTAGCAAGGAGATTATAGCATAACAAGAATAACATTCAAGTGTGTTTTATAACAGGAATGCAGGGATGGTCCAATATTAGAAAAGCTAACAGCATAATTCACAATATCTACAACAAAACAAGAGAAACCACATGATTATTTCAATAGATATAGGAAAAACTTTTGACAAAATACAATACCTATTCCTTAGAAAAAATTAGAAAAAAATGAATAACTGGGACATTCTGAATGTGACAAATGGCATCTATCTAAAACCATCACTATCTGTAATGAAGATAAACTAAAACCCTTCCTAATAATGTTAGGATAAAAGAAGGATGTCCATTGTCATCATTATTATGTAATATTGTACTAGAAATGCTATCCAAAGCAATTAGAACAGAAAAAGTAATTAAAGGAATTAGTATAGACAATGGAAGAAACAAAGTTATCAATCTCTACAGATGATATAACAATATATCTAAAGAATCCCAAAGAATTAATCAAAAGAACTAAAAGAAATAACTAACAATTTTACCAAAATCCAAAGGGTACAAAATAAAACCACAGAAGTCATCAGTATTTCTATTTATCACCAATAAAGTGCAACAGAAAGAAACAGAAAAAGAAATGCCATTCAAAATAACTAAACAAAAGAAAATACCTGGGAGTATGGCTACCAAAACAAACATAACAACTATATGAACACAATTATAAATTGCAAATTGCAAAAATTCTCTTCAGAGAAATAACGTACTTTCTAAATAACAGAAAACACTAATTGTTCATGGTTAGGCCAAGCCAGTACAATAAAAATGACATTCCTTTCTGAATTAATTTACTTATTCAATGACATGCCAATTAAAGTACCCCAAAATTATTTCATTAAACAATGAAAATTAACAAGAAGATTCATCTGGAAGAACAAAAGTCCAAGAATATCCAGGGAATTAATTTTTAAAAATATGAAGGAAAGAGACTGGGTTGTTCCAAATCTTAAATTATGCAATAAACCGGTAATCATCAAAACAATCTGGTACTACCTAAGAAATAGAAGGGGGTAGACAATGGAGAAATAGAAAGCAATGGAATAGATTAGGTAATCATTATAAGGTAGTAAATATCTATATCAACTTGATGTTTAATAAACCCAAAGAAGCAAGCTTTTGGGTAAAGAACTCACTATTTGACAAAAACTGCCAGGAAAACTGGAAATCAGTATGGCAGAGGCTAGGAATGGACCAACATCTCACACCATACACCATACAAAAAATAAAATGGATACTTTTGATTATATTGAACTTAAAAATTTGTATACAAACAAAGCAATGCAATCAAAAATTGGAAAATGAGAGGATGTCCCTTGATTGGGTAATAGCTGAACAAATTCTGATATATGATGGTGATGGAATACTATTGTGCTATAAGGAATAGTGAATCACTTGATTTCTATAAGAACTGGAAGGACCTACACAAACTGATGCATAGTAAAATGAGCAGAACCAGGGGAATATTATGCAGAGTAACAGAAACATTGTGGAATGATTTGCTACTAATGTCAAAGCAATGATTCACTATAACCTCAAGGGATTTATGAGAAAGAATGCTATCCACATCTAGAGAAAGAACTATGGGAGAAGAAATGCAAAAGTAAAACATATGATGCATCAGCTTGTGTATATGGGTATATGATTTGATGTTTTGGTTTTAAAAGATTACTCTTTTACAAAAATAATTAATATAAAAATAGCTTTAGAGTGATAATACATGTATAACTCAGTGGAATTGCTTGTCAGCTCTAGGAGTAAGGAAGGAAGAGGTGAAGGAGAGAACATGAATCATGTAACCATGGAAAATATTTTTAAAATAAAATTATATTATAACCTAGAAAAAATTATATTTATATACCATACATATTATATTTATATATATATACATCAAATTTATATAGATCTGAATCAAATTTATAAAAATAAAAGCATTCCCCAAGTGAAATATGGTCAAAGGATTTTAACAGGCATTTCTCAGAAGAAGAAATTAAAACTATCAATGCTCATATGAAAAAATGCTCTAAATCACTATTTATTGTATAAATGTAAATTCAAAAAATTCTTAAAAGACCACTTCACACCTATTAGACTGGCTAACAAAATCAAAAAGGGAAATGATAAATGTTAGAGTGAATGTGGGGAAAATGATACACTAATACACTCTTAATAGAATTGTGAAGTGTTACAGTCATTCTGGAGAGCAATATGGAACCAAACACAAAGGGCCACAAAACTATTTTACCCTTTGACACACTACTGGGTCTTTATCCCAAAGAGATCAGAGATAAGAAAAAAGGAACCAACCATAAAAATATTTTAGCAGTTCTTTTTGTAGTGACAAAGAATTGGAACCTGAGGTGTTGTCAACCACTTGAGGAATGGATGGATGAAGAAGTAATTATATAAGGTTCTGATTAAATACTATTGTGCCATAAGAAACAATAAATAGTGTGAGTTACCTAGAAAAACCTTGAAAAACATATGTGAATGGATAGGAAGTAAAGCAAGCAAAACCAGGAGAACTCTATATAGTTACACAAATATTGTATAATGATCAACTATGAAGGACTAAACCATTATCAGCAAAGCATGTTTCCAAGGTAACTGCAAGGGACTCATGATAAAAATGCTATCCACAGCCATAGAGGAACTTTTGTAATCTAGTGCAAACAAAGCATTCAGTCTTCCACTTTATTTTCTTCATGAGATTTTTATTGTGTATGATATACATTTTCTATCATGATATGGACAATATGGAAATACATATTCCATGAAAATATGGCTATATCCTTTATTAGACTATTTACTCTGAGAGGTTCCAACCTCACCCATGAGGGAGGGAAAAAATGAAATCCAAATGTCAGAAAACTTTTGTCAAAAATCATTTCTACAAGTAACTAAAAAATAGTAATTTATATATATATATTTTAAAAAAATACATAAAGGTAGATATATCTTTTGATCTTTCAAAGGTCTCAATGGCTGGAGCACATGGCCGGGAATCAGAAAGACCTGAGTTCAAATTAGACTTCAGACACTTACTAGCAGTTTGACTAGTAATGTAACCTCTCTTTGTCTTAATCTATTGGAGAAGGAAAAACAAATCAATCTTGTATCTTTGCCAAGAAAAATCTGCGGACTGTATGGTACATGTGGACACAAAGAGTTGGGTTCCGTTAAATAACTGAATAACAACAATAATAACTTAGTCTATACTGTGTGTCCATCACCTCCTAGTCAGGAGGTGGGAGCCATGTCTGATGATGAGTTCTTTGGAATCATGGTTGGTCTTTGGATTGATTAGAGTTCCTAAGACTTTCCAAAAATAATCTTATATTGTTATTGTAAAAATTTTCCTCCTGATCAAGTCACATCACTATATGAATTAACAAATCCTCTCAGGTTTTTCCGATACCATCCCCTTCATCATTTCTTGGAGCACAATAATAATACATCATATTGACATATCATATCTTCTCCAACTATTCCCCAATAGATGGGCATCCATTTAGTTTCAACTTCTTTACCTCTATGACAAGAGTTGCTATAAATATATATTTTACATGTGGATTTTTTTTGTATTGCTTTAACTGTTTGAACTATAGACCAAGTGGTGGTATTAGACAGCAAATGAGTATACAAATTTTGATAAATTTGTCAGAACAGTTCAAAATTCATTTCCAGAAAAGCTAGAAAAGATTTCACTTTCATTAGCAGACCAAAATGAATATGTTTGTTTTAATGTACTTATTTTCTAACTCTGAGGTACAGCCACAAACTTATTAGATTAACTAATATAACAGAAAAAGAAAAGGACAAACACTGGAAGAAATGTGACAAAATAGATGACACTAATACAATGTTGGAGGAGTTGTGGACTGCAATAACCATTCTGGAGAACAATTTGGAGCTATATCCTAAAGGCTATAGCATTAGGTACATATACTTTGACTCAGTCATACCACTATTTAACTATATCCCAAAAAGATCAAAGAAAAAGGGAAAGAACATACAGGTATAAAAATATTTGTAGAAGATCTTTCTGTGGTGGAAAAAAAATTGACAATGGAGGAGATGCCATCAATTTGTGAGTTGCTGAACAAGTTATTGTATATGATTATGATGGAATATTATTGTTCTATAAGAAATGAGAATAGTTTCATAAAAACCTGGAAATGCATATGAACTAATGTACAGTGAAGTGAGCAGAACCAGGAAAACTTTGTACACAGTGTTATAGATAAAAAGGGGATACACTAAAGTTGGGAGGGGTGCTCTCTTTCCCTTGTTGAGTGATGGAGGGGTAAAAGGGTGATGAGGTAAGAGGATAGGAATGAAAGGGAAGGCTAAATTTAGTGAGGAATGGACAAGGTGGTATTTGGATGGTGAGGGTACAGGTGAAATATTCAGGAGAGGCAGCTAACACAGACTAGACATCCAAGCTAGAGACAGAGGATATTGGGGTAATAGACTGAACCCTTCTAGGCAGGAAAGGTACTTTTACAGACACACGGAATAGGGCCAGACAGAAGTGGTTTGAATCTGACTTGAGGACTTTCTTGTCAGTTTCTCAAGTCCTCAAAGGAGGAATCACAAGGCTCCTCCCTGTCAGTGAAACTGAAGGGATTCAGGAGGAAGTATTGGGTAACTACTTCCTCCCAAGATGGATGCCTCCAGTTTCCCTCAGGAAATAAAGAGAATTATTCTTTCCCCTTCACCCTTGCCTAGTTTCTTCAATACAAAGATTCTCCAGAGGGTTTGGTTAGGTAACCAAGGGTTTTATTAAAGTTTCAGGATTGTTCTCAAGGAGAGAGGTGTTCAGTGTTTCTGACAACTGCTATGGAGAAACTCAAAGTGGGGAAGGGTCTCAGGAATGGGTTAGACTGAGAGAGAACCTGCTCTCTCAGCCTGGGAAGACTTGGCTGCTTTTAAGGTAGAGGGTATACTAAAAGGATAGTTTGAATTCAAGGATGTCCTATTGCCTATTGGGAAAAACTAAACCCACAAAGTCTTTACATTAAAAACCCCAAAGCTACCCTGCCTCCCAGAGCCCCAGGAAAACAGGTAGGGAAAAAAACAGGAGAAGGTCGGGGAGAAGTCCAGAGAAATTTGCTAGGTACAAATTATCCAAAGACAAGGTACAGGCCAAAGTAAACTGAAAGCCAAATAGAGCTCTAGTTGATCCTTCCACTCTGTTCAAGCCTCAGGAACCAATTGCTCTCTCTCAGAATTCTAAGGCTTCCAACTGCCAGAAATTTTCAGTTGTCCCCCTGCAAGAGCAAAAACCCCACTTGCAACTTTTGCATTACAACAGTAACAACAATAATGGTGATCAAAAATAAAAGACTTAACTGCTCTAATCAAGGCTATACCTCAGAGTTAGAAAATCAGTTCTATAAAAATGATCCAAGACAATTTAAAAGCATCCATGTTGAAAAAATGCTATCCATATCCAGAGAACTGATTAACTTGAATGAAAATTGAAGCAAGATTGTTTTCACTTTCTTTATTTACTTGCTATTTTTTCTTGCAATATGGTTAATATAGAAATATATTCTGCATGATTTACATATATAATTAATATCACATTGTTTGCCCTATTAATGGGTGAAGGAGAAGGCAGAGTAAAAAAGAAAATTTGGAACTTAAAAAAGCTAAAATAATGGTTACTGCTGTAATATTATGTATTTCATGCCTTTAAAAATAGTATATTAAGAAGGATTACCTTTGTGTCAGTCTGCTAAAGGAAATCAGAACATTTTTTGTGCAAAAAGGTTAAGAACTTTCTTAGAGTATGTCTGTCTATATCTCCTCCCTCCCTTCTCTTCATTTCTCTTTCTCCACTGTTCTCTTCTGTTGCTCCTCCTTTCTCTCTCTTACTTCCCCTTACTTTTCTCCCTTTCTCTCCGATCTTTTTTCCTCTTTCCCTTCTCCCCACCACAGTTTTTGCTCCTTCTTTTCTCTTAGTCGAGTTTTTTTCTTTGAATTTATTCAAATAAGAAATGCTTTTCTAAGAAACTATCTTTAACAATGAAGAGCAGCAGTTACTCTGCAACTTAAACTTGTAAGTAAAATCCTGATGGCACTAAGAATATAAGTTCTTTGAGATCACACAGCTAATATGTATCAAAGACAGTAGTTAGGATCCAAACTTTTCTGATTCTAAGACCAACTTGTTTCCTACTATTCTATGCAATCTCTTCGTATATCTATGAAAGAATATAGACCTTTGACATTCTTAAAAATCAGCCATAAGTAAAGATAGCCAATGAAATGGTCATAAGGTAGTTCATGGTAGAATTTTATCTTCATAGCCTTCTTCCTTTCCACATATCCTTGAATTCAAGAGAACAACTTCCCTTTTACAAGATGTCTAGAATAGCTTTGTTCCGTTTAAAGAATAAAGGAATAAGTGGGAAATTTAGATTGACCACATTATTGATTCCTGTTTAAGCATTTGGAAGAGGCAGGAATTATATCATTCAAAGTAATGAAGCCTACTGGACTAAACTAAGTGTTCCACCAAGTGGATCCTTCTCTCTTTTCCTCTACGTGTATCCTATGTCATCAGCATGATTTTGTCATGTATGAAATGCTATTCTATTTTATTTTGTGATTCACTAATGTGTATGCTTTCTACAAATGAGTGAATTACAATTCTGTGCTTTGAAATTTTGTACAATTCATTTCTAAGTCTCCCCCTAGATATTCATGTCTAAGTCTCCCCCTAGATGTCTCATGGAGGATTTTCCAATTAACTACAGGTTTTCCTATTACTCTCTTAATATTTCAAGTACAGTAGGGTTGCCCATCTGCTATCTTTCACTCCTGCTATATGACTGGCTCACCTTTCATACTCACATATGTCCTTGATGTGTTTGCATGCCCCTTCTTGTGCATATGTCACCCTTCATAACATTTTGCAGCCTGCCTACACCCACCACACGTCTTTTTTGTACTAATGCTATTATGCTCCAGGCTATTTATGTACCCAAATAATTCTATTAGCAGATGTGAATATTTAGGCTCAGTTAAAGTCTTAGAGGAATAAGAACTGGCTAATGGGCCTCAGTGATTGCAAAATATATAAGCTTCACTAGTTAAAACTCTGCTTATTCTAAGGATTACTCATATTTCAGATTCTAGTTTCAACAGGATCCCTTGGTGAAATCATTTAGCCTTGGGATCCAAGAAGTGAATTAAAGAATCATCCCCAAATTTTATAGACACTTATATGAATGATAAATATCACGTAAGCTTAAAGTCTCTTAATCGATGATCAATAACAACATCCTATCAATTTTATATCTGTCATGACCAATAAATGTATGAGGTGACATATATAGATTCAAAATATTAAATAACATTTTAGAATGTTTCTCTTCATTGTCATCACCACAACCTATGCTAATTCCTGGTAAATTTCAGCACTTCAATCATTAGTGATATTCAAACACCCTGAATAACAAATATAGTAGTTAAACATTTTATATTCTAGCCATTTCATGATCCCATCAATGATATGTACTCATTATCACGTGTCAACTAAATGGGAGATGCAGATGTATATCTCTATAACTTCACTCCAAATTTATCTTATTGGAAAAACCTCAAGAAAAAATAGTTGAATTCTTCAGAAATGGTCAAGGAAACCCACTGTGAGAAATGGGATATCACTCCATTAGATATGATGCTGGTAACTTACCACAGTGATGGTAAACCTATGGCACAGTTGCCAAAGATGGCATGCAGAGAGTTCTCTCCATGGCTGCCCTCCCCCATACCAAATTGGTTCCTAGAAAGGCAGAGAGATTTGGTCCCCCACCCCTCTTCCCAGCAGCCCAATGGAAGCTCTTCTTCCCTCCCCTGTGTGGGGTAAAGGGGTCAGGGGTGGGGAGGTGCCTGGCACTTGGTGTTGGGGAAGCACGGGCCGTGCCATCTCCAAAACATTCACCACCACTGTCCTAGAGTAATATGTTATTACTAACAAATATTTTAAGCTTCATTTATCAACAAATTATTAGGACCAAATACAACAGTAACATTCTAATGGACCTCAGATTTCATTACTGAATGTTTGCCACTCAGCCATGTAGTTCACAACTTAGAAATCTGCCCTTCCTCTGTGATCCATGTCCATCTCCTCCTATTATTTCACAGACGATTCACCTAATGCATGAATGTTTTCCTCTAGTCCTCTTTACTGTATCTTTTTTCCAAAGATTTGTACCAAAGATCAAGTTTTAAAGATTGTCCAGTAAGTACAGTTATAGACTAGACAAATAGGCATTTTTAACCTTGTAGTTTTATGAATAGTTGGATCTAATTAAAAATTATAATTATATATTTCATTATGAGGCTCCATAGTTTTTTTTAAGGCTTCATTTAGTCAGAAAAGATTCCATTCAAAAACATCTGATGAGCTAGGGGCTAGGGCTTCACATTGAATCTCCTCTATGGTAGTTCCAAACACTTTTGGAAAATATGCTGCCTGTTAGATGCCTTATTTAAGGATTAAAAATAAAGTTATCAGTTGTTACATCTTTCAAAGTATCTTTTCTGTTTTAATAATTGGATCAATACACCTTTTTGAAGGAGAGAGCATATAATGAGGTATTTCCTACTACTACTTCTTTTGTTAGAATGTTCTACTCTTGCTTTCTTAATTTTTCCAAAGTTTTTAAAACATATCTGAGTCTTTGAACCTCCTGCTCTCTTCCTTCTCTGAAATTCCATAGAGTTTCACATCTTTATACCATGATTTAACATTCATGTAAGCCTTCAAAAACAGATGAACCTTCTTTCCCATTTCTTAGTATATTGCAGTAGCTATAAGCTTATTTTGTTAAGGAGTGCTTTGAGAAGGGGAGAAAAAGTATGATCTATTTTAGTGTCTTTAAGATAACTATATTTGTATAAGATTTTCTAATTTTCTTATTTTTAATTACATGTAGAAACAGTTTTTGACAATTATTTTCTGACATTTTATGATTCAGTTTCGCTACCTTCTTTCCCCTCTCCCTGAGACCAAAAGTTGTCCGATATAGGTTATACCAGTGTTTTCATGTGATATATATTTCCATATTTCTCATGCTTTGACAGGAGACACATATCACACATACAATAAAAAAAATCATGAATGAAATAAAGTGAAAGATGGGGTCCTTTAATCTACAATCAGGATTGTGGGAAAATAGTCAAGTAGGCTGTGAAGCTTTCTCACTTTCCTAATACTCTCCACAATCAAAAAGAATTCTATAGAACCAAAATTAAAAGCAGCAAAAGCAGATAGAAGTTGAGCATGAAGCTGAATAGGTAAGGAAAACTAGAGGGGAAGATTTCTAAGTTCCCAGGCTTCAGTCCTACCTCTATAAGCCCTGCGGGTTGGGAGGCAGTGAAGAAAGAGAGAAAACAGAGGGGAATCTACATGGTAACCCCTGCAGGCAGAATTGGCAATTTAGCCTAATGACTGCCAGAGCCTTTATTCCCAAAGATACCACTGGAATTCCCTGGGAGCAGCTATGTTTGCAGCACTCTCAGCTCCAGATTCCCACTGGCCCACAACTGGAGATTAAGGGAGTAGACACCATAGAGTCCTCAGGTGCTAGGCCCTGAAGGCAAAGTTCAAGTCTTCTAACTAGCAAATGAGGTATTTTGGAGGGCTGGGGAGCAAGGTCTGGATACTTACTCTGTCCTGTGCTGAGGTAGTAGGGGAGGAGGAGTAAGGAACACAGACTAGGGCTTGAGTAGTGGACTGGAATTATAGCTAAAAGGATGGAAGTAAAAACAAACACACACTCAAAAAAAAATAATGAAGCTGGAGGTAACATAACCAAGTACAACAGGAATCCTGAGAGTCCAGTAAAAAGCTAATAATTAAATCTACTGGCCTGGCTGTGCTATTCTGACTGTAGTTCCACAGTATTTAGATTGCTTTAGTGGTCTAAAGAAATTGGAGATCTGAGGCAGGATACAGTGGAAAGAAAGGAACAGGAGGACAGTGAGGAAGAATAGGGTAGATGGAAATTCACAGCTAGTAACTATGACATTTAGAGTAAAGGGACAAATTCACCCATGGGAAGAAAAAAATTGTAGAAAGGATTTTTTAAAAAATACTAGACCAGACAACGTGTTGTTTACAAGAAATACCCTGAAAATGAGAGTCATACATAAAGAGAAGGTGAAGGACTGGAACAAAATATATTATACCTCAGCTCATTCAGAGAAGGCAGAGGCAACAGTCATGAATGCTCACAGAATCGGAACTAAAATGGATATAATTGGAAGTGATGAACAAAGTAACTATATTATGTTGGGAGGGGGGAAGGACGTGGCTAGTGAAACATTATTAATATTGGACTTGCTTGCACCAAGTGTTATAGCATCCAACTTTTTAAAGGAAAAACTAAATGAGATACAGATGAAAAAAGATAAAATTATAATTGCAGAGGATTTTAATTTTCCTCTTTTAGAACTAGACAAATTTAATCCCCCAAAGGTAAGGTAAAGAGATTATTAAAATCGTAAAGAAGTTAAATATGATAGAAATCAAGAGAGCCTCCAAATGCCTGCATAAGGTTAGTAGTAGATCCATACACATAATCCAAACATGGTTTCTGCTGGGACAATGGTTTAGAGACCATGAATATTTCACAAAATTCTTACTTTAACACTCATCATACTATGGAGGTAATCCTACATTCCTGAGGGGGTGTAGCATTGGAAGAAAAGTTCTACTGGGTATGGCCAACCTGGAAAGACTTGGTTTTGAGAAGAGAATGGTCCTGGAAGCAGATTACGTTTTCTGTCTAAAGACCAATCAAACTAAATTTGGTCCTAATACTATCTATTAACTGAGAACCAGATAGATTAATGCCAACAAATTAAATGTTGATAGTAACATGCAGAAAGAAGCCTAATTTTACATTGCTAGAGAAGCTATAATTTTTTTTAAGAAAACAAGATGATAATAGACTTTTCTATTAGCAATGCAATGATCCAGGATAATCCAGAGGAACTTTATGAGAAAGAATCCTATCCACATCCAGAGAAAGAAGTGTGGGAACAGAAATGCAGAAGAAAAACTTATAATAGATCAGATGGTTCAATGGGATATGATTGAGGTTTTGATGTTAAAAGATCACTCTCTTGCAAATATGAATAACATAGAAATGGGTTTAGAACAATGATATATGTATAACCCAGTGGAATTGCTTGTCATTTCTGGAGCGGGGAAGGGAAAAGGGGTGGGAAAAATCATGAATCATGTAAAAATATTCTAAAGAATTCCATGAATTATGGAAAAATATTCTAAATAAATTTTAAAAAAACAAGATGGAAAATATATGTTAAGAGCTGTAATGCTATCTATACTCCTTGACTTCGGACTGCCATTATTAGGATTAGGCCTTAAAGGAATTATTTAGGGGGTAAAAAAAACTATACATGAAAATATTCATGGAAGTTTTGTTTATAATAACAAAATAACTAAAAATAACACAAATGTAATAAATGGGAGAAATGACAATAGACTATGATATTTGGATGTAATGGATTGTATTATGTTATTAGAAATGACAAGTATTTGAAATATAAAGAAGATAAGGGAAATACACAAAGAGATAAAAAGAGGGGAGGGTGGATGATATGTAATCAGATTCCAGCAGTTCCTTCTTTGGCCATGGATAGCAACTTTTTTAATCATGAGTCTCCTGGGATTATCTTGGTACCTTCTTTTGTCAATAATAGCTAGTCCTCATTTCTGATCATTGAATAACATAACTGTTATTGCACATACTGTTCTGGTTCTGCTTATTTCATTTTGCATCATTTCATGTCACCATTTGCAAGTTTTTCTGAACTCATTTTGTTCATCATTTCTTATGGTGCAATAGTATTCCATTACAACCATACACCACAACTTTTTCAGCTATTCCTCTATTGATGAACTGTATAACTCTTTAATGGTTTCAAAATAACCATTTACCCCAAACTACTCCTTTAGGTAGTCAGTACTAATAATATTTTCCGATTTTATAAATAAGGCCACCAAAATTGATTGATCTGCCCAAGATCAAAGAGCTCACAAAAAGAATCAGGTCTTGAAGAAGTTTAGGTTTCAAAACCAGTGATCTTTCCATTATACAACACTATTGTGTTTACAATATTGTAGTGATATTTCAAAATGGTTGGTCAGCTGATGTGATTCAGAGGACTATTTAGTTTTTAGTTTGGGGATTTGTTTTGTTTTGTTTTGTTATTTAGGATTTTTTTTAAATTTAAGATTCAAACAGTTCAGTTACCATTTAAAAAATTTTTGAAACAAATATTAAGGTAATTTATTTAAAGCTAAAAAGGACCTGAAGATTTTCTAGTCCAACCCTCTCTGTTAAATTTTTTCTGAAATCCTTACCTTTAATTTTGTCTTCATATATATATATGTATACATATATATATGTGTGTGTGTATATACATATATATATATGTGTGTGTGTATATATATATATATTTGTTGATAAGGTAATATAGATAGAAAGATGATAGATAGATAGATAGATAGATAGATAGATAGATAGATAGATAGATAATTGCTATTCTGTTCCCTTTTGCCCATCTGTAGCTCTTCCTGAAACATATATTTCCTTGAGCATGTGGATTTTTTCAAAAATTCTTTCTTTCTTGAATTCTTTGCAACAAAGGGACTATTTAAGCCAATTTATCTAGAGAGGGGACATCCATGTCTGCTGGGGATTGGTTAGATTAGATGACCTTTAAAAGACCTATCCAATTCTCAGATTGGGTAATTCTAAATAAAATTAATTTGATATAGTACATTATTTTCTGAACTTTGTATAGGTCCCTCTTGGGTCTCTTCAGTGTTTTAGCAAATGGGAGTATTGATAGGTTGATGTACTGTACTAATTTTAGTGAGAATGTCTAGGTTGTAACTGTCTAACTAATCCATTGTTTCTAAGAATATAATTGCGTATTGTCTGTAACCTGGTACTTCCATAGTGTGTATAGTGAGAGAAATATCTGTATTTAATTTCCTTAACTAACAAAACTTTGGCTTTTTTCAATGTGCTTCTACCTTGCTATTCTAATCTATCTTAGATTCAATTCAAGCAAGATAATAGGCTGATATTTTATTTTTCCTTCAAATGTCATCTCTGGGTTAAATGTGACTGCAGGTATGAAATACAGTAATGCTATTAGAAAAAATTTCTGCATGCATCTTTTCAACTACATAATGGATAATGGATACAAAATTTTAAGAGTCATTTCAGAGATTAATTAGTTCATACTGATAAGCGGCTTAAGTGAACATAAGGGATGCCATATGAATGTTAAGTAACAATGCTATGATTTCAGCACTTATATGATTGTAATTTATAGAATTTGGTCTGTAATGTAAAACTGGCCAGAGTTCATCACACAAGTGAAGCTCCATCTGAGCTTATCTTCCTTATTCGAAGCTTTCATCTCCACCCACATGCCATATTTTTAATGCTAAATGTTTTGGTTTTCCCATTAACTAGAATTCTTCAAAGCTACATTTTCAAGTATAACTGTGAATTATGCATATTTTTGACAATATTATGTAAATTGTTGGTCACACATAAAGTAGTCATTTTCTTTTAGCTTTGAATTGAATTTACATGTAACCATAAGCATCTTTCCCACAGATACAAGTGACAAATATGGCACTAGCTTCAATTCAACATTTCCCTTTCCTGGTGATTTGTTTCATTACTATTATTCCTCATTTCAGATTTACCTAATCCATGGCTGAGTCTACCCACAGGAAATTGGTTCAGTGAGCAAGAATTTGTAAGATAAAAGAATTGCTCACTTAGAGAATACTTTTAATGCTGTGTTCATTGAAAAACTAGGGAATGAGGTTTTTTTCTGACTTAAATAATCTTGGTATTTCAGTTTGGATTTAACTATTAATGAAAGACCTCAAAAAGCCAAATAATCCATCAATCACATATTTATTAGAGTTTGAGTTTCATGGTGCTGATGTGCCATGATGAATATTTTGAGTCTTTTATTTTTTTCTTCCTGTTATTATTCCAGTCATAGATATGCCGCATTAATTATGGTTTTCCTGGTTTTCTCATATCTACTGATTTAACTATTAGGGTAAAAGAGATGCCAGATTCCTAAAATTGTGAGACAGTATGTTCTATTGTAAAGAGCACTGGACTTGGAATATAGAACCCTAAATTCAAATCCTTATTCTAGCACTTACTAACTGAAAAAACACAGGCAAATTATTTAATTTTACTAATCCTTGGTTTCCTCATTTGTATACCTGCCTTAAATATCTCACAATTGTGTTATGGGGAAAGCACTTTGTAAACTGCAAAATATTATTGAAATGTGAATTATAATTACATTCACTGATAAATCAGTATGGATGGATAATAGTTTTTGGTATGGTATATGTGATTGGAACATTTTTTCCTCCACATTGACATACTTATGTGTATTCCTATAATAACTCTGATGAAGTATTGGATATACATCAGATTTTTGGGAGACAACTAATCATTCACTCCAGTGTGGAAGAACAAGAACCAAACAACTACTGAAAATGTTTCAGATTGAGAAAGAATAAATTAATAACTTCTTAAATGAATAAATTTGTCCAGATGCACTATTAATAACAACCAAAACAAGAATCCTGGTCTGTATAGCTGAGAAAGTAAAAAAAAAAATAACAATGTAATAATCCAAATCTTCAGAATTAAGATCTTAAATATAGAACTAAAAGTTTCATCATATCCAAAATGCATCATTTTACAAATGAGGAAACTGAGGCTGAGGGAAGTTAAGTTACTTTCAAGAGTCACAGAATAACTATATTTCTCAGGCAGGATTCAAATAAAGTTCTTCTTGACTATCAGCCCAGCAACCTACCTGTCATAAAATTTTTAATTAAAGCCCTACAACTAAGGTTTATATCAAACAACATAGTTACATGACCACTTTTTCAATCCCCATGAAGCTATAATGCTAGTGGCAATTGAATGGTTAACAACTGACTCTTCTGTGGGAAAGGAGATATCCTTATGACAAATTTTCAAATTCTTAATTTTTATTTTAAGTCTATACAATTACCAAAATAATAAATTAATAAAAGCAAAATAATAAATTAACAAAATGAATCAGTCTCTGATTTGCAGTTTTTGCTATTTTCTTAGGTAAAAATAACCACACTGAAAATTTAACTATGGGCTCTCATTGACTGGTTCAGACTGACTCTGCATACCTGTAGGTATAAAGATGAAACTAGGTACCATAGTAGATAAAGTGTTTCATTCTTTTTTTTAAAACCCTTAACGTCTGTGTATTGGCTCATAGATGGAAGAGTGGTAAGGGTGGGCAATGGGGGTCAAGTGACTTGTCCAGGGTCACACAGCTGAGAAGTGTCTGAGGCCAGATTTGAACCTAGGACCTCCCATCTCTAGACCTGACTCTCAATCCACTGAGCTACCCAGCTGCCCCTGAGTGCTTCATTCTGAGTCAGGAAGATCTGAGCTAAAATCTAGCCAAAGATGTTTATTACCTCTGTGATCTTGGGCATGTCATTTAATATTTATTAGCCTCAGTTCCCTCATCTGTAAAATGAAAATAAAAATATCACCTTTCCACTGGGGTTATTGTGAGGATCAAAAGAGATAATGTGTGCAAAGCATTTTGTAAGCCTTAAAGAGCTCATTATAAATGTTAGCTATTATTAACACTATTAAATAAAACCTAGTAATACCCATCAATACAATTGTCCAAGTCAGTATTCATGTCTTCACTGCTGTATCTTGCCACTAGACATGATTCTTAAAAAAAAAGTCTTACTAATAGCCTTTTTAAATTATTCTATTACTTCCCAATGAATCCTTTTGCCTCCTCATAGCCAAATACTACCCAATCTTGTAACAAAAAGGTAACTGAGCAAAACAAGTCAATATATTGACCATATTTGTTTCTAAGAATGTAGCCCTTGTTCTATACCTAATTCCTATCTTCTTTCTAAGGGCAGCTAGATGATGCACTAAATAGAATAGACTCATCTTCCTGAATTCAAATATGGCTTCAAACCCTTACTAGCTGTGTGACCTTGGGCAAGTCATTTAATCCTGTTTGTCTAAGTTTCCTCATCTATAAAATAATTTGGAAGAGAAAATGACAAGCCACTCTAGTATCTTTGCTAAGAAAGTCCCAAATAGGGTCACATAGAGTCAGACATCATTGGAATGATGGAAGGATAATCATCTCTCTAATTGAGTGATGTTTCCCCTTGAGTCATCTTAAATCACAAGTCAATGAATTGATTATATTTCCAACATCTTTCATTGTTGTTTTCATTATTATGATCATTTTTGCAAATTATTCTTTTGGTTCTGCTTACTTTTCTCTGTCTCAGTCCTCAAAATACCCCTCGTAATTTCTCTGAATTGTGCTATTTCTCATGTATTGGCCTCTTGTTTGCATTGTAGATGCAAGTATAGCTAGATTTCTCCTCTTTATGTTAATGAGAATCTGAAATTACAAATATTTCACTCAATTTTTCAAAACTATACATTTAAGTCAATTAAAACATGGGCTTATACACTGCCTAACACATAGTAGGTGCATATACACAAATAAAAATAAATTAATATTAACTCTTTTAGGCAAACAGGAATACACATAAGTCCACCTTCCCTTAGATATTTGAAAATGAAACTTGTACTTTAAAAAAATCTATGCAAATACCATTTGGAAGGAAATGCATTATATACCCTGAAGCCATCCTAGGATTATCTTGTTTAACAGTGGTCATTCACACCTCTTACACTGGCATTCATTATTATTGCGGTTACAGGGTGAATGGTTTCAGGTGACAAATAACACTGTAATGGAATTATGTGGTGGGCATGAACTTCATGTAAGTTTATTTATTAGAATATTCATGTCAGGTACATGAGTCTGATCGGGAAATAATATGAACCGGGATGTTTCCTTTTTCTTTTTTTTGAAATTATTATTTTTATTTTGAATATTTTCTCCTACTTATATATTTCATGTTCTTTCCCTCTCCTCCAACCCCTCAACCCCCCCTTAGCCAATGCACAATTCCACTGGGTTTTACACGACATTTCCTTTTTCTGATAAAAACTTCCTCATAACTTTGTTGTGATTCAGAAGAGACCATAACCATACCTAAGAAGCCATGGAACAGAGTAGACCATTACAAATGCATCACCAACATTTATTTTTATTGTTCATTTATATTATCATGGAAATTGTTAATAAACATTTATTTAGTAAGCATTTTGCTGTGTGCCAGACAATACTCAGGGCTGGAGATGTGCTTGCAAATAAATAAATAAATAAACAGTCCTTGCTCTCAGGGCACCTACATTCTAACAGGGTAAGAAAGGTTCAGAGAACATGCAAGGGCTGGTACCCAACAAACTGTGTAAAAGTCAGAAAAGACCCAAAGTAGTACAGCCAGCTGAGAAGTGAGGTGTTCTGAGCTGGTTCTCTCTTTAAACAGAAATTTTGGAATTCATGTAGCCACTCTTTAATATGTGTTTCAAGGCTGATGGAATCTTACAAGATGAGAACTAGGATTTCATTGCTATAGGGAAACTCTTGAGGATGAAGAACCCCTTTACCACTGATGAACATCCTTACCAACTTGCTCCACAAGTTATGCTATTATTGAATGCATGTCTTCTTATACTCTAAGGCACATATTTGCTCTATTATACCAGATTGTATCTTCTCTAGAATATTTTTTTAAAACAGCAAATGTTTTCAGATTTCTAAACTGCACTGAACATTAGTCACAGTATGTTTTCTTTTCATCAAAATATCAGTCCCAATATTGCAAAGGACCCACTTTTTGAAAGCAAATTAATTCTCTATGAAAATGTAATATTAGCACCAAAGAAGAGAAATCTGTACTCAGATTTAGTTCAAAATTAGATCAATATTCCTTTCAGCTTATCATCCAACTCCCATTTGAGTCTTCTCCAAAGCCTTACCAGAAAAGAAGGAAAAGCAATATGTATAATACTATAATACTATATAATAATACTAGCCTACTAGAAGCACAAAAGAGGGTACATTGAAGACTAAGAGGAAATGCCTTACATACATGATGTAAAAGTGGCACCACTTTTCATTCAGAGTAGGATTATGAGTGATTGGTATTTGGAGGCTAACAATTGTTCAAATATATATTAGTAAGTCATGAAGCAACTATATTAAGTGTTTGAAGCTGTGGAGGGGATGAGATAGTTTTCCTTTGATATCATAAAATATAATTTTGTTTCTTTTTAGTTTTTACAAATACTATATTAGTTGATGTTGGACATTAAGATTTAGATGTCCTCTCTTCCTATGAAACTTTTCTGAATGTTTATGTGCAAAATATTATAAAGCAGACATTTACAAGCTAACTTATACATTAAAGGAAAAAGTTTGAGATGAAAAAACCTGTACTGCATTCAATTTGATTCCCTTCAATGAATTCTCATCCTTGCCAAACTGAGTACAACTGAGTTCTGCCATCCAGACAGAACGCTGTCCACTAACAGGAAGATATATAGGGAATATTAAGTCAAATAACCAGTTCTTTTTAGTTTGGGGGATGAAACCCCCAACCTTGTGGAATAGGAATAGGGATAAAGACTGGACCTGTGATTTCACTAGTTTAAAGAATTCTCAGGTGAGGAAATTCCCACAATCAGTGCAGGTGGGCAACTTCTCTGCAGTATTTAGCTTTAGAGAGTTCCCCAGATCAAAGAGGGGTTAAAGGACTTTCTCAGCATCACACATACTACATATGTCAAGCAGGACTTAAACTCAAGTTTTCCTGGATTAGAGGTCAGTTATCTATGTTTACTATGTCAGTTTTGTTTGTCAAATAAAGCTAAAAATCCACATTGTTATGTCTGCCCTTCTGTGTACCTGTGAAGATCATACCAGTTTCTACTAAAGAATCCTACCAAAATAAGGTTCTTGAATAGCATAATGTGATCTACCTTTAACAGCAAGTAGATAAAAATAACAAAAGGAATAAAATAAAAGTAATAAATCATTTTAAATCATTTTAAATCAACTTTTAAACAAATGACAAAACAGAATTACTAATGATGAAATCCAAGAAAGCAGTAAGTCCTCTGGCTCATTTTAACTGAACTTTCCTCAGCAGGTCACATACAAATCATATCTTTAAAGCTATTTTATAAAAAATTTGAATGAGATGGGCAAAACTGGCAGGTTCTATCCTACAATAAATGGTTCTCAAACTGTGGTCCAAGGACCTCTGGGAGACCCTGATGACAAAACTATTTTTATAATAATAATAGACATTGTAATTTCTAATATAGTATCTATTGATATTTATACCTTATATAAATAAAAGCTTTGATGGGAAAGAAGGGAGGAATTCCTCAATTTTTTAAGAGTAGAAAGGGGTCCTGAAACCAAAAGTCTAAGAACCATTATTCTGAATCATAAAACATACTTAATTTTAATAAGAAGAAAAACACCTACAGAGTAAAAAACCTTATTGGACTTACTTTGCTCAGTGTCAAATAGTAGAGAAAACCTTAGTAAGGTAAAGTATTTTTATAAGAACAATAAAATAGCAAGAACTCAAAACTTGGCATCAAAAGCCCTGAATTAGAGTCCTAGCTTCACCATTTATTAGTTGTATAACCTTGATCTAGTCACCTTTATATAAAAATACTGAAATTACCTACTATATAGTAATGTTGTGAGTATCCAATGAAATAATACATTAAAGGATTTTATGCTTTTAAAATATCATAGAAATGATTGATTGTTATTTTTCTAGGCATTTACATAGTGCAGATTATCTAAATATAATCTTATTCTAAGAAATATTTCATTTGTTGAGAACTTAACTGTGCTCCTTTAATTTCATCTTCTTTGCAGAGAGGTATGTTTGTGTGAATGTGTGTTTATCTGTGCACTTTAATCCTTTAAAATAAATCAGTGTTATTGATAGAATCTCTATATTGGTTAGTTAGCATCACTTTGTCCAAAGAATGAATGAAAAATCACTTACTAAGGGCTTGCTGTGTATAAGACATCATGATGAGCATAAGGGATAGAAGTCAAAATAATGAAAAAACACCAAAGGGCTCATTCTGGAAAAAAAAAAAAGTCAATCTCCTTGTTGTTTTGTCCTTGACACTAAAGAACCCATTTTTTGTTTGTTTCCTACTTGGCTAACATTTTCATGAATTTTACTGGTTACCAGTTGTTTTATTTATAGTTCATCTTTCCATAATATTTAGTTGTAGATTTGACAGAATCTAGTCCTCATTTCACACAGGGAAAGAAAGTGTGTAAAAGGAAAGAAACAAACATTTATTAAGCACCTACTTTATGCCAAGTACTGTCCTTACTGCTTTAAAAAGGTCTCATTTAATACTCCCGCAACCTTAGAAGGTTGTTGCTATGGTTATATTTATTTTACAGCTAAAGAAATTGAGGCAGACAGAGGCTAAGTGACTTCCCTAGGCTCATGAAGTCTGTGTTTGATGCCACGTTTGAACTCAAATCTTCCTGCCTCATCCTGACATTTGCTTCTCAGGGATGCTTTTTGTTCTTTTCTAAATAAAGCATGCTCTCTTCCACCCAGCAGGAATGAAAGTGAATCTAAATAAGAGCTCAAGAATGAAGAAACAAAAATGTCAACATGATCCAATCATCAGAAGAAATCTTGTTGTTTTTCCTAGTCATTGGTGAGAGAGGAAGAATCCCCTAAAGAATACAGGACTGTGTTGTAGTCAGCAAGACATGAGTCTAAATATGGCCTCAGACACATACTCTGTGACCATCATTTAACCTCTCAGAGCCTCTAGACAACTCTGTAAAGATTGTTTGCTCTTCCCTAGGATGGAGGAAGAACTTTTCTCATCAGGGAGCTAATAAATAGTAAAGTGTTTAAAAGCAATTTTTCATTATTATATATTCAATCTCCAGTTCTATTACAAATGTAAATAATTTAATGGCTTGTATACAAAATTGGGCAGCTAGGTGACACAGTGGTTAGACTATTAGAGTAGGAATCAGTAAGACTTGGCTTCATAAGTTAAAATTCAGACCCAGGTGCTAGCTGTGTGGCCCTGGACAACTCACTTAAGCTTCTTTGCCTCAGTTTCCTCATCTGTGAAATGAACTGGAGAAGGAAATGGCAAAGCACTCCAACATCTTTACCAAGAAAACCCCCAAATGAGATCCTAAAGGGTTGGACATGAAGAAAATGACTGAACTGTGGAACTTTTCATTGTGACCACTGCTCGACAGCTTCGGATCTAGGTTTGAAATTTACTCTAAGTTCTGAAGGATGTGATGGTGTGTGGTATCACTTCTAGACTATAATCACACTTTAGATGTTTGCTATAATTAAATCATGCATGCAGCGACAAGGCAACCTTAGTTTAAGAGCATTTACTCTAATGGGCCACTGGAGGGTGATCAAGATCTCTTTATAGGGCAAAATGACTATTTTGAGTAAAATGGTTTTGTAAGCAATGGGAGAGCTAGACTCCTTTTAGTTCATTGGACCAATTGTGATAGTAATGGCTTACATCCATAAAATACATTATTAGAGTTTACAAAGCAGTTTCTTTATGCCTGAAATATTTCAAGAGCCTTTTGGTGGGTCTCTTGATTTCGTGTGTCTTTCTACTCCAATCCATCCTCCATTCAGTTATAAAATTTATATTTCAGGTCTGACCATATAAAGTCCCCCACCCTTCAATAAAATTTTAGTGACTCCTTATTTTTTCCAAGATCAAATATTTCATATAAAATAAAACTCTATAACAAATTAATATATAAAATAATATATAAAATATATGAAATCTTCTCTTTAACATTCAAATCCTCTTATAACCTTGACTAGCATGCACACACACACTTTTTCAGTCTTCTTACATCTAATTTCTTCTCATTTGTTCTGTGATCAAATGACACTGACTTCCTTGCTATTCCTTTGATATTATACTTAGCCTCTTCGCTCTTCATCTCTGAGTTCTAGCTTTCCTGCCTAAGGTCAAGTCTCAATTAAAGTTCTTCCTTCTGTGAGAAGCCTTTCCCAGTCTTCCTTATTTTTAGTGCTTTGTTTCTGAGATTATTCCCAATTTATCATGTATAGGGGCAATTTTACATCTTTGTTTACATGTTACCTTCCCATTTATATTGTCAACCCCTTGAAGGCTATTTTGGAGTGGATTTTTGGATTTGCTGAGTTCATCCCTTCCCAATTCCTTCCACCATTCCATAATGTCTAGTCTAATTTGTGGGAAATATGAAATAAGTTAAGACAATTTAGCCAATTTCTCATCATTAACAGGGAACTTCTTGTGAGAAATACAAATTGGTAAGCTTTCTAAAAAATGGTAGGAGTATTCAGAACTGTATTCAAAAGAACCAAACTGTTAAGGTTCAATGAAGTCCTTTATCCAGCTCATTTTGCTTTGATTCTAAAGTCTTTTCCTAGGCAGCTAAGTGGCTCAGTGAATAAAGTGCTGACCCTGAAGTCAGGAGGACCTGAGTCCAAATGTGACCTCAGACACTAGCTCTGTAACCTTGGTCAAGTCACATAGGCTTGTCTGCCTCAGTTTCCTCATCTATAAAATGAGATAGAGAAGGAAATGGCAGACTGCTTCAGGATCTTTGCCAAGAAAACTCCAAATGAAATCAAGAAGAGTCAGATGGGACTTTCCAACACAATGACAAGGATGAAAGTATTTTCCAGCCTTCCATTTTTTAAATGTAACTTTAACCTTTGGACTTTGCTAGTTCTTTAGTCTAGTCCTTATTCCTAATTCTTTATCTTTTGTGCAGTTCCTTCCTAATTTTACCTTGGGATGATTTAGGATTACAAGACACCTAATCCAAGCTATTTACTAGTAAATATTTAGTATTTACTAAATACTACTATTTACTAAGGCTACACCACAGATTAGATGGTCTTTACCTATTTTGGTTATATGCCAAAGATCATTCCTTCATAGTCTCTCCACTCTGTTTAAGTCTAAAGAAAATAAACAAACTGAAGAAAATGTCAGGCTGATTTGATTGTATTTGGTACTACAATGAATAGACATCTTGCCCTGGAGTCAAGAAGACCAAAGTTAAAACCTGACATCAAACATTTTTTGTCCCTGTGACCCTGGTCAGGTCATTTCACTTCTGCCTGCCTGAGTTACCATTATGGTAAAATGAGGCTCATAATAACACCTCCATCCCAGGGCAGTTGAGGTATCAAATGAGACATTTGTAAAGCACATGGCTGGCACATGCAAGTGCTGAATGAATGCTTGTTCTCTTCCCTTCCTTCCTACTGTCCATACGCCATCCTCATTCGCTTGGGTTTTCCAGCTTTTCTCAGGCAGATCTCTGCTACTTTCATGCTTCTGGTACTTGTCATATTCCCCCTCCATGCCAGAGCACAAATCCTTAATACACTGATTGGCAGCTCCATCTTCTCAGGCTTACAGGAAAGCTAGTGAGCTGGAAATACCCCAATTTCTTATGAGCCACACATAGATGATAGCACATTTTCAGGAGTGTTAATACAATTTTCCCCATGTATTGTCACTAAATTTAGTGAAGCTACGTTCATAGGAAATTCATTCATATGGCCTATTTTTTTTCACACGTGAGACAAAAGCTAATAAAGATGTGTTTAATCACATTTTTGTCTAAGAAGGGTGCTTGCATGATAATCTGTAAATCACCATGGGTGACTGAAACTAAGGAAACCAGTCACAGATTTTGCAGTTGACAAAAGAGTACAGTGACCTCAGATATGCCACTCAATCCTTCTGCCTTGGAGACAGTAGGCTGGGCGTTGGACACATAGATGCAAAAATGATAAAATGCTGGCCCTCGTGGAGCTCCTGTCCTAGTAGTCCGAGTACTTCCCAAATCCCTTTTTCAAACTAAAGTCTCTGCATCTCCTAAGCCAACTGAAAACAAAACAGCAATGTGATTATTATTTCAGATGGTGTGTTTTTTTAAAACTTGGTTTTTGTGATTTTTTTTATACAGAGCTTCAAAGTTATTACCTTCGACTTGAACTAGAGATCTCTAGGGATCAGTGATATGTTTATTGGCATCTATGTCCCTCAGTGCAGAGTGTGCTAAATTTGGAATCAGTGTGGTCTGTGTGACCCAAGGCAAGTCACTTAACCTCTGTCTGCCTCAGTTTTTCCAGGTATAAATGAGTTAAATAATAGTGCCTCTATTACAGGGTTGTTGTGAGGAACAAATGAGATGCTATTTGCAAAGGAGACGCTTTGCAAACTTCACAGAATTATAGAAACACTAGATATAATCATAGTTGTTTCCATGATATGCCCTTTTCTGCCTTTGGAAAACTGAGAAAGCATCTGTTTAATGCCAGTTTTCTGGTACCTCTCTCATTCTTTGATTCAAAAGTAACTGACAGTCTGAGATAAGAACTATGGGTTTCTTTGGCTCCTGGAAAAATAATGGAGCAGTACTGCCCTGGGTTTTGTTGTTTTCCTGGCCCAAAGCTGTTCATTCCTAAATCAATTTTCATGCTGCAGTACTCCAAAAAGAGGCACCACTAATCATTTTTTTTGGCAGTGAGTAGAGGTAAAAGCATGTTCCAGGGGAGAAACTAAACATCTTCTTTAGACATGCCCTGAAACTTCAGACCACACTGGAAATGTTATGGGGAATTCTGAGAGGAGGTCGGGGGACAGAAAATGAGATAACAAGATGAAAAATTATTGTTCCATTGGCAGAAACGTATGTATTTTGAAAGTAGAAAGGGAAGGAGAAATATAGTTATAGGAGGTAGTTGTGTGTCCAGTTCAATAGTCGACTGTGAACTACCTAATAATTTTTTTAATTATCTTCTGGCTTTAGGGACAAAATGATTTCTCAGGAATTTACAACAAAAAACCCTTGAAACTAGTAACTACCTAAGAAGTAGAGAGAACTTAAAGAATTTCGGTATTTTCAACCCAATAATAGACCATCAGATGATGATTCCAGCTGTGAGTTATATTGGAAAGTGCCTGTCTAGATGTCTCCCTTTGAAACTTCATTTCCCTTTCTTTCCTTAATTCCTTCCTCTTTCTAACATTTCCATTTATCATTATTTATAGGATAGGATTTTATATGAGGAAGGCATTTTGCAAACTTTAAAGTATGATGAGAGGCAGTGTGGTGTGATCGATAGATACCTTGCCTGGGAAGAGCTAAGGACCTTCCTTGAGGTCTAGCTAGGCTGCTCTCTAAGACTTTAAGCCATGGAGCATAGGCCACCCTACATTCCTACATTAGCAGATGGGGAATTTCCTCTCTGTAGATTTCCCACTGCCACTGAAGTCAAGTCCAGCCTCTAACCCTATTCCTAATGCAGGACAGAAATGAAGTGTTGTTATCATCACCATCATCATCATCTTTCTGTCCTTAGCACTTTGCCCACTGTTTTGCACAAAATAGACATCAATTTTCAAGCAAGCATTACTATTATGTTGATTCTAATGAATCCAGGAACAGATCAAAGCAGAAACAACTCTAAGAACTTACTTATAGCAAACATTCCCTTTTAGAATCACCTGTGAACTAACACAAGTGCTTCACAAGAAATATATATATATATACATATATATATATATATAAGAATCTGTTTCAATGTGTAAAATCCAACTCTTCTCTGCTTTCTCAGCAACAGAGCATAAATAACACACCATCTCTAACACTCTTTTTTAGTCTGTTTTGCCTTTAACTCATACAGACCTACAGGGAAACTAACTTCATTGAGCTGATGTCTTTTTTATTTGTCACTTGAAAAAAAATCAAGAAATCTATTTTTCTATTATCAATAATAATTCTTTCTCTTTTATTGCCTTGGCATGCTTCACCATGATATCTTTACTTAAAAATTGTGTTTTGTGTTATTTTTAAGCAATACATTTTTTTCTTAATGCATTTTAAAACTGCAAAAATAACTTCAGATAAAAATCTAAACTTCTATTCATTGGCTTAACTCTCAAACAGAACACTTTTCTTAAAGCATCATACTAGCTATTAAGGAGTACTTCTCACAGCTCCCAGTAACAGTGTCTTCCCACATTGAGTTTGAGGCTAAAACTCATGTTCCTCTTTTCAATTGTTTTTGATAAGAGGGTAACTCTGATCTAGTCTACTATAGTTCATTGATGGTTATGAAAGCACTGTACTCATCCCATGTTTAAAATAAAATTATATTAAATATTATTGATATCTCTGAGCAGTACAAAAATTGTCTGTAGACCTTGTGACTTCTCCTGGTTCAGATTTTTACCTTTGATAAATAGGCATTAGGATTTCTCTGGCCTCATTTCTAAATGGATTCTTCCAACTGGAAATATAATGTACTGTACAAAGCTTTCAAACTATCTTAATATTATTATGGCAGACATCCCCAGTTAGAGCTGGCATTTGGAAGAAACTGTTGGTTAGGCATCCCCTACCAATTTGAGCAATAATATCACTCACTCAAACATACAAAATCTTGATTCCTCATGGAGAGACCAGTAGATATTGCTTTAAGAAAGATTCTCTGCCAAGAGTTAATAATGAGATAGAACTTGAGACATGTCCCAATATCATTATTAGTAAGAGAAAGAGAATAATTCATTTTAATTGGGATATGGATAACTCATTGTGCAACCTTCCATACATCAACATTCACAAACAATGGGCTCTAAAAACATACTAGGCATAAAACAAAAAAATAGTCCTCCTTGGTGTACAGTACAAAAGAGACTTTTAAATGATGTATAAAAAATCTTGTTAGTCATCATTTCACTTAGTACTTTGGTGGAATCCTGATTTCATTGTGTGTACTCGACCAGTGAGGATCACAGCTACTCTGTGGTTTCTTATCATACATAATTCCCTGACTCTGGAAGTCTTTCTCTATTTTTTTGGGTAGTGTATCAACTGGATCATCCATCTACTATGTCTCATTCTCCTTTAAAAAGAGTTTACTTTTCCCTTTTTACAAAGAGATAGATGATATCAGTTAAAATATTTTTTCATGACTCACAAATGTATGGCATCATCAGGAGATTAGTGATGCTTGAAAAATGGGATTTTGTGGCAGCTAATCCTTTGGGATCATTAAAAGCAATTTCCACAATTTTTCCATTCAAAGAAACACCCACATGTGAATGTAACCCTATACTCATTGAGCTCAATTTTTTTTCTTTTTCATAGTAAGCACCCTCTGTATTCAACAATATACATGCATATTCATGAAGAATGTAATAGGTTTCATACATATTATATTCCTTGTAATATGATAAACTCACTTTACCTATATGTCTAATTAATAATATTCTTACTCATTATGATCTTTCCTAAGGACACTTGGTCATGTTCACTTGAAGATAGCATAACATCATAGATGATAAATCAGAAGTCAAATTTCTTGTTACTAACTTTTGTAACACTTTAATCCTCTTTGATGTACATATGGTGGTCAATTATGTATCATAATTATTTCTGTTTCAGCCTTATTTCCTCATGCTAGTATACAAGTCTTAGAGGCAGTAAGATGGTGCATTGATAGGACATGAGGCTAGAAGTCTGTAAGACCTTAGTTCAAATGTGGCCTCAGACACACTTACTTTTAGTTTCTTAAACTATAAATAATGATAATAATGTCATTTACCTTAAGTTGTTGTTAGAATCAAGAGATGATTATATACTGTTTAGCAAAGAGCCTGATATAAAGTAGCAAATCCTTTTTTTCTTCTACCCTTCCTTCCATCTGTCCTTCTCTCCTTCCTTCCTTCCTTCCTTCCTTCCTTCCTTCCTTCCTTCCTTCCTTCCTTCCTTCCTTCCTTCCTTCATTTCTTCCTTTGTTCCTTCCTTCTTTTCTTTCTTTCTTCTTTCCTTTCTTCTTTCTTTTCTTCCTTCCTTCTCACCCTCCTTCCTTCTTTTATTCCTTCCTTCCCCCTCCTTCTTTCTTTCCTTCCTTCTCTTCTTCCTTCCTTCCCTCCTTCCTTCCCTCTCTCCCTCCTTCCTTCCTTCTGTCCTTCCTTCCTTCTCTCCATCCTTCCTTCTTTCCTATCTACTTACCTGCAGGCTGACAAAATTATAATCCTCTCAAGGACAGGGATCATCTCTCATTTAATTCTGCATCCTTACTTCTTAGCAAAGTAATGTATGTATAGTAAAACTTAAAACATATTTGCTGAATTTATTTATTTTGAACATTTGACAAACCCTCCATCTAATGTTGGATAGCAACTTATTGTTGAAAATTAAATTGATACTTTTCATTTCATTTGTGTTTTCTTTTTCACCATGGCTAATATAGAAATATGTTTTGCATGATTTCATTTATATAATCGATATCAAATTGCTTGCTTCCTCAAAGAGGGATGAACAGACTTTGGAATTTATTTTTTAAATGATTGCTAAAAATATTTCCATGTAATTGGGAAATATTTAATGAAAAAAATAAAAAAAACATTTAAAAAAGAAATGTAGACATCCAGCTTTGATGTCAATGTACAGGAGAGACTCAGAGCTTGGAAGGAGATCAGCCATAAAAGTTATTCAGATAAAGAAAATTCTATTCACAACACTAGTTCATGTATTGGATACCTATACCAATGTAGTGCCACCTTGTATAACTATTAATATTTTTATCTCTTCAAATAAGGATTGTTAGTCTCCAATATGTTATATATCTTCAAGTTGCAGCTATTCCACAGGGGCACACAGAAGTCCTTTGCATAGGCTGAGAATTATGAAGACAAGGCAGCACAAAGAATGTTATCAAAGAAAAGACTAAATAGACAAGGAAGTAGATTGGTCAGGTAGAAAAAGCGAGTACTTCATTGACAGCCATGCAATTTCAGGATAAAGAAGGAAGCTCCCCACCATATTGGATAAACACCCCCATGAAGAATGAGAATATACAGTATGTCACAGTGTAAACATTTATGGAAGCATCCACATCAGTGTGCTCATAGATTCATAGAAGAAGGAAAAACATATGGGGGGATTTTAAAATAATTCTCATCTGATTTGGGGAGGGAATAGAATATAAATATGTGAGCAATTGCATAAGTAAATATCACACTTTTTAAAACCACAGAAAAGAGAAAAAAGTTGTGATATCTCAGGATAGCAATGAACTTTAGTGTTAGAGGGAGGGAATAATTAATAATATTAAGGCTGATGAACAATGGCTAATATGAAGGCAGCATCTTCGAGAATTAATAGTTTAAATAGATTATCTGCTGTAGAAAGATCATATGATTGATGTCACTAATTGTTTCAGATTGAAAGATAAATATAATTCTATGTTTCCTTTCCCCTCCATATCATCTTCTAATAAGATTTCCCCCAAAATTTGTTAGTAAAATCATGTACTAACACTTTTATACTATCTCTCAGTAACAACCTTGAAAAATTATTTCAAAAATAAAATTATTCACTTTCTACTTCTCATTGCAAATTTAGTGTCCCCGAAACAAATTCATTTTTAAACAAGCCACCCTGAAACAGAACAAAATTAAAGTGTTCCATTTAGATAGATGTTTTTCTCCTTTCAGGGTATTTTACTTAATATTATTTTGTCATGATTTAAGAAAATTAAGTAAATAGTATCCTAGAAAATTATGCTAAAAAGCCCTAGTGTAGATTAATAGTTTTATTTACATTATTTTTATGGTGGCCTAGTTTTGGCTGTTTTATGTATGTGTAGATGGACTTCTCAACTTTAAAAATATTATGTTTAACTCTATAGAGAAAATTCTTATTTATCTTAACTCTCCAAACATAAATGGCTAAAGCCCAGTAGCATAATTTATAAACAATTCTTCAGTGGTTTTGAATCCTTTGAATGAGAAAGGAATACAGAATGATGCATATTGAAAGGGCTACCCTTTTTTTCTCCCATAATTCACAAAACATGGTCCTCTATAACTACCTACTATTTATCTAATGCTTCGAGGCTTGCAAAGCACTTGATAAATATTATCTCATTTGATCCTCATAACAAGCCTGGGAGGCAGATATTATAATGATCTGCATTTTTTTGATGAGGAAACTGAAATAGACAGTGTCCTAGGCTCCACAGCTTGTAAGGTTCTGAGACCAGGTCTAAACTCTGACCTCATGTCCAGTCTTTATCCACTGAGCTACCTCGCTGTCCCTGCCATCCTTGTGTGTCTGTGAGCTCTCACATGCATTTTCTTCTCTAAAGAAAATCTATATGATCCAGTAGGGTATTAGAGATAGGTATTGGTGTTCCTACGCTTATTTTAAGGATAGTCTTAGAAACTCTACTGGCCATTTTTTAGAAGTAGTCCATATCCTCTGCACTAGAATATGGGCATATGGGAGTTTCTTTTTGTGCCCTCAGTTCCTGAAATTATGTGTGATTTCACTGGAGTAATTACTCTGCTGTTTGTTAATGAGCACAGGTGCCCCATTGGTACAGGGTTGTTCCCTAGAAGTGGGAGAGAATAAAACACTGTAATGAGAATCATGTCTCACTCAGATGTACATCCAGTGCTGTGTAAGGGGTGTTCCATAGTATGACTGCCAGCAATTGGCATCTTGTGGATTCACCCATTGTAATTCAATTAAACTTTATTGAATTTCACTGGAGAAAATCCATAGGGGGCAAAGCTTAGTCTTCTAATACTGTAAAACTTTCTTCCAAAAAGAATGGAAACCAATTAAAAAAATTTACTATTTCCAAAATAGCACTGTAAATAAATAGGTCATCTAGGGATCACTCTAATTATGTTCTTTCACGTGACATGTATACATATATGGAGAATGACAGATTTCAGCCATCTCCAAGACAAATCAACACTTCAAAAAAGAAGCCAATCAACATTTTTAAGTTCTTTGAGGTCTCCTAAGAAATATTTCCTTTTTAATGACATAAGCTATTTTAGAGCAACTCACAAATAACTTCTGACTTTTAGAGGAGAAAATACATTAAAAATATGAAAAGATAAATGGCAATACAAGACAAAAAATTTTCTTTAAATTAAAAATATTACCAATCAATAAAAATGTCTATGTTTTGTTTAGGAATGGACAGAATAAAACACTGGATTTGGGGTTCAGGATACCTAGGACCTTGAACAAAAGTTAATGGTTAACTCAATAGAGAGTTAAAGAAATGAAGGAACCAAAGGTGTTAGGGCACTGTCAATACAATATATACCTTGTAGTTTATGCTAGACAGGAAATCAAGAGTAAATGGAATTTGATAAAGGAGGTAAGAAAATAAAGAATCTTAGTTCAAAAGAACCTCAGGACATCCTAGCTCAACTACTTTCTGACAAGTAATTGAGAGATCAAGAAGATGGATTTTTTTGTTAGGATGGTAGAGTCAGATAACTTAATTATTAAGGGATGAAATGGATAAGAAGGAGGAAGAGCCTATCCCACTGGGCTTTTATATATTATACATATTTTTTATACCTTAGGGCCTAGAGAATAAAAGCGAATTTCCCAGTTTGACATAGATAGTGGGTAATAAAATCAAATTTTAAATAAATGTTCATTAAACCTAAATCAACACCTGGAATTTTAGTTGCCTTTTTACCTGGCCCATAATTGATATTTTGTCACTGCTGTAGACCTATAGAGAGAGAGAAAAAAGTCTTCCCTAGTTTTAAATGCCCATTTTATATTTGCAAAAAGAGGTACACATAAAATCTTCTGTTTCTTTAAACTAAAATATTTGCCATTTGAGGATGCAAAATTATGGTTTATTTAAAAATATCAATCTATGAGAAAAATCAGATCTTTTATGGTTAACTAATTTTTGTCTGAAATTAAGTTGACAATTCCTACCTGTGTTCATTCACCACCTGGGTTCATTCCACCAAGTAGGTTGGTAGAAAGCAACAAATAACAAATAATAATCAATGGAGCTTAGTAAACATACCCATTTTAATAAGCAATGGAAATGCTATTAGAGACCTAGTTTTGGAGATTTCTGAAAAAAAGAAGTCAATGAAAAAATGACTTGGGCAGGCTAGGGGAAGATGTATAAAAACTTGACTTTTTATGCAGAGAAATCCACTTTGACATATTTGTCAGGTCAGTTTATACTTTGTGAAATATGGTAAACCCTGAACTGCATTTGTTCTTATAAGAAAGAAACCAGCATCCAGCAAAAGATTTTTAATGGCATGTCTCCTTACAAAGGGAAAGAGAAACATATTTAGCTGTAACCAGGGGAAGAGCAGTAATTATAAGTAGACAGAACATTTTTGACAAGTGTCTGGAAAATGCAGTAAGTACTTTACCCTCAAATGTTTTTGTAAAAGAAAATGGTATAGCATATTTGAATAGACATAGCTAAGACATAAATTTAAATGTAAGTGAATAGATTAAAAAACTTATAGGACGGAAATAAAATTTAACCAGAAAAATCTTTGCGGCATGTTTCTCTGGTAATATCTTCCTTCTGAAATCTATAACTGATTCAAATTAATAAGAATAACAGCTATTCCCCAATTGATAAATTGTCAAAAGACATGGATAGACATTATTTAAGGGGAGAAATCCATTTTCTCTATAGCCACATGGAAACATATTTCATAATCATTATTAAATGGAAAAATAGAAATCATAGCAATTTTGAGGTTCTACCTCAGATTCACCAAAATATCAAATTTGACCAAAAAAAGAAAAGTGATAAATTTTTTTGGTTGGAAAAAATACACTTTATTGTATTGTTGTTGGAGTTATGAATTAGTTTGTCCATTTAAGAAAGCAATTTGGAAATAGTTCCCTAAAACTATTAAACTGTGCATATACTTTTGAGATACCATTACTAGGCCTATACTTCAAAGAAATTAAAGAAAGAGTCAAAGGTTTTACATATGCATAATATTCACAGAAGCCTTTTATTGTCATTGAAAGAACTAATAGTAGCCAACGGAGTATCCATAAAGTGGTGAGTGACTGTATTATTTATAGTATATGGATAGAATATTATTATGCTTTAAGAATATTATTATGAAATAAGAAATTATAAAAGAGATGGTTTCAGAGGGGTGAACCAATGCAAAGTGTAATAAGCAGGATGAGGGAAGTAATTTATATTAAACAAATTTGTAAAAATGTACAATTTCAAAAGAGTCAATGATTGTAATCTGCACCATTATCGACCATTATTCCAAAGGACGAGTGATGAAGAATGATGTTCATCTCCTAACACAAAGGTGATATACTAATGAGATACAGTTTTAAATATAAATAATATAACAATTTTTCTTGCCTGCTTGTTACAGGAGTTTCTTGGGTTGGGGACAATAGAAATTGAAGGAAAAAACATAAATGTTCCATAATTAGAAAATAAAACAAAGTAAACTTCAAAATATTTTATAAATACAGCTCTGGGCCAATCCTGACTTAAGTTAGTCCCCGAGTAGTCAGATTTTATATTGGGATGAAATTAAATACTTATAGATAATTTTAACACTTAAAAAGATATTTTAGTCAAAAAGAATATTCAACAAGGAATGACATTGAGGACATGGAGTAATTTAGCTGATAAAAGTTTCCCTACCTGAGTAATATAACATGATTACCCAGCCAAGCATTCAAGCATCTCTGACATTTCTTGTGGATGATTTTTACTTAGATGATGAAGTGACACTAACCATCAGAGTCAATGAAATCCCAAGGAATGTATTATTATCATTTAAAGAAAAACTATTCTAAACCTTTATTAGAGGAAGGGTTTGGATATTGCTCCTACTATATCATTTATGTCTGAAATACCAGGTGTTTAGTTGTGTCTTTTTATACTGATCCCAGAATCAATCTCTCTCTCTGTCTCTCTGTCTCTGTCTCTGTCTTTCTCTCTTTCTCTTTCTTCCTCTCCCTGCCCCTATCCATATGTGTGTGTATATATAGAGAGAATAAATGTCAAATGAAATTACACAAAACCTTTTTTATTCACCTTAAAATGAGTTCAACAATTCTAATTTACATCAAGTTGTATAAGGATCATGCAGAGAAGTAACTTTTTCTTTTCATTCACTTTCTTCTTGTCCAATACATAGAGAATACTGTCACTTGCAGAAGACTCTAGTTATATCCATGTCAAACTTTCTCTGTGTTTCCAGATTACCTCCTCTTACTCATGCCAGAGATTCTCCACCCAATCACTCCACATGGTTACTATCTTTATTACAAGTCTAAACTGTCTGCTGCGTGAAGTGCTCATGTCTAAGCATGAATTATCCAAGATGTCTCATGTCCCAGGGCATCATTGCATAGCAGCTCCTCCTGTGTTGGAACTGTGAGCTAAGTGAAACTGTGATGGAAAGCATTCATTAAGGGTAGAGGCAATCTCCACCCCCTATTACACAAAGAAGAATAGCAGAAGGGAGAATCAGTAATTCTCAAGACATAATATCCAAGAAGAGAACTAGCAGTAAAACCTATTATTTCAGCTGTCTGTAGCCAAATGCAGAATTCAGTGGATAATAACAAGGTGAACTAGAGGTCTTAGTGCAAGGAGGTAAATTTAACCCTTAGGTGTCACTTGGAATTGAGATGGATGTCACAATTAGAATATTTCTGTATAAAGGCATAACTAATTCAAAAGGAAATGAATCTAGATTTTTAAAAATTTGTAGAATAGCACTGTGAAAAAAGCCATAATTATGTGACAAAATTGGTTAGCAATAAAATGTAAGGATGGTGTAAAATCTGAGTGAGATGATGAATGAAGAATCATAAGTTACATAGTGATAAGAAACCACATAATCAAGAGGAGAAATTATATAAATTCATAAAACAGACTGCAGATTTAATATGGCAGTTATGAAGGATCTTAATAATCTAGATATTTGCTGTTGCTTACTCTTTTCCACAAAGTAAACTGATAAACTATTTTCTTGCCTTGATGAAATAGGATGTTGCCTACTTTATGTTTCAGGATAAAAGAAGAGAGTAAAGCTAGGACATGGCTTGATATGTAACCTAAATTTTATCAGAGCAGATTTTTAAATGTTGAGAGAAGGGATAGAAAGGATTTTATGTCTTAAGATTCTAGATGTATTGAGCCAAGCAAAAAAGATTAGATGCTCTTAAGGATGAAAATCAGAAGACACAAAAATAAATTATTCAAATCTGGCAGAACAGGAGGAGAATTATGTGAATACATGGAGAATTCATCAACCAATTCAGATTTTTTAAAAGACAAGCAGAAGATGGATGCAAGGATAGTCATGGTTCTATAAAAAGCGTCAAGACTGTAAAATTTCAAAATGATCTGATGCAACTGATGGATGCCATTTAAGACCAATAGGAATGGGTTTTTGAAAAAAGTTCATATAGGGGCTAGAGGAAGATGAAAAAAATTGATCATACTTATGTATAATGATCAATCACAATGATAACAAGAGAAAGAAAATGGGAAGAACTCTTCAATTCTTAATTTGTTTCTGTTTTCTCTTACAAGAGACAACATTTTTGTACTGAGAGCTATAGAATCAAAATTTTCTAAAAGGGAAATAAGTAAGGCGCTATTAAGGGAACATTTAATATCTGCACTCAATGACTTAAGTCACTAGAACCAGATAAAATTCATCCTGGAAGCTAGTGAAAAAAATGTTACAAGTAGTTTGCAAATTAAATTTCAGTTACAAATTCATAGCTAAAAGCTTCAAAAGTGCAAGGTGTATGAGAACTCAAGTTAGTATTTTATAGCCATGATTTATATATACAAATAGATAATGAAGTATACATACATAGCTCTAAAATACAGGGCATGGCTCTGAGCTTTGATTTACATTTCTGGGAAAGCTCCATGCTTTATCAAGATTTAGAAATTTTGGATCACATTGTTCATCTGACTGAGTTTGCTCCCTCCCCAAGGGTCGTGATATAATGACCACTCAGGAAGGTACTTATTAAACACTTTTATCTATGATCTTAATTAGGGAAAGGATAATCAGGAAAAGGATTTGGGATTGGAGACCCTGTCAATCTAATATCTATAATCTATAATCACTCAGAGCTGGAGGCTATTGATTTAGTAAAGCTGGAGCTATTGTTCTTCACAACCCCTCTGGTTCAGCTTGGCCCCTGCCAAACCAGAGTAGTCTGCTTTATTTATGCAGCTGTCTTGGTGATTTCCTCTCAGATTTCTTATTATCAGTTTTGGTGATGTGTTAGCCTTGACAGCCTTCAGGATTCAAATTCTACCTCCCTCTTCTTCTCAGACCTCCCTTCCTCCCTTCACCACCCAGGGACCCAGAGACCTAATGAGCTAGGATGATTCAGAGACCTCAAGATCTAGGGTCCAAAGTCCAAATCAGAGAGACATGAGAACCCCCTCCAGATGGCTGTTAGGAGTATTTATACTCTCAGGCCAACTGACTTTTGCCCAGGTTCATGGCATCTGGGAACACTCTAATCTCTCCAACTGCCTCCCTTGTCAATCAAGGTTTTGAATATAACATTATCTATCTCCAAACAACAGAGGTAGAAACAATAGATGGAAGTCACAGAGGCAAATTTATGATTCATGATACAGAGAAATTCCTAATTCCTAATTCATGCTCTCCAAAACTGTAATAGGGTCCCTTGGGCACCAAGGGATTTCCCTCTTCTTAAGATTTTAGGGTAAATGTTGTATTGCTACTTAGGAGTTTTATTGTATTTATTGTATTAGTATTTTATTGTATTGTATTGTATAGAGAATCCTTGTGTATGTGTGTGTGTGTGTGTGTTTAGAAATTCACTGAACTAGGTTGTTCCTGAAGCTTCTTCTCACTTACAATGTCTAGATTCTGGGGAAAGGCTCGCTTTTCAGTCATTGAATTAATATGATTTTAGACATGGAGGAAAACATGATTAGATATATAAAGGAAAAATGTATTTGGGCTCTGATGAAGAATAGTGAGACATATAGTTGGTATTTCTTATTTTCATATGCCATTATGAAATTGTAGTAAGTTTAGAAATTAATAACACTTCCCTAAAATGTAATAACATTCAATGGCTCTTTCAAAGGAAAGAACTTGACTTCACAGTGAGTTCCATTATTTTCACAATTAAGAAATACTGCTCAATCTATTTGTTGGCATGAGCTTGAAATAATGTAAAAGTTCAAAGAACTACATGTGAAATACCTTCAAGACCTTATTCTAGTACATCTCCCTGCTGGCAAAGACTTTATTAAAGACTGCTTTATTGTTAATACTTTCCAAAAAAGTTAATCCCCCTTGGCCTTAGACTGCTAGGTGGCATAGTTCATAAAAAATGTGTTCAAATCCAGCATCAAATGCTTAATAACTATGTGACCTTAATTAAATGACTTGATTACTGCCTCAATTTGTTCATCTCTAAAACTGGAGAAATACTAGTACCTACCTTCCAGATTTGTTGTGAGGATCAAATAAAATGACATTGGTAAAGTACTTTGCAAACCTGAAAGCACTATATAAATGCTAGCTATTATTGTTGTCATCATTGTTGTTGTTATTGTTTTTTGTTGTTGTTCAGTCATTTCAGTTGTGTCCAACTCTTCCTAACTCCACTTGGAATTTTCTTGGCAAAGATGCTGGAGTGGTTTGCCATTTCCTTCTCCAGTTCATTTTGTAAATGAGGAAACCAAGGCAATAGGATTAAGTGATTTGCTCAGGGTTACACAGCTTTTAAATATCTGAGTCCAGATTCAAAGTCAGGGAGATGAGTCTTCCTGACTCCAGCATTCTCACTCTATCCATTGTACCACCTTGCTGATTCTTATTATTGTCAGTGCCCAACAAATGAATAGGTGATTGTTTAGAAGAAATGTCTTCCTGTAATTCAAGTTAATGAAAATATTTATGTAATGTGAATGTTTTTAAATTTTAATTCTTTAAAATTAAAATAATATCAGTAATTACATTATAAAAACATACATGTTTTAAGTATATCTATACATTATGGATTTATCAGTATATTTTCATGTACATGTATATTTTCAAGATATAACTATAAACATGTATATGTTTATTGTTTTATAATCAGACTTATTGCTTCTTTTTTTTATTACTATTTCACTGAAGGAAGCCTTACTCTAATTCCTCATCATGTCATGGATCTAACTCTGATTTCCTGAAGGTTAAGCACAATCTTGGACAGGTTCCATTAGACCATAAAGGCTATGTGTATAAGTTCAGTGAGACTGTATGACTATCATTGAGGAGCCATCTAACTACACTAAGCTGGAGAGCATCATACCAATGTCAATCAAAGACGTGATGAAATTTTAAAGCATGCCAACTATCCATCACACTTTTCTTAAAAAGAGCTACATGGGATGGTTTGGTGGGACATGCACTCAAATAGAAAAAAAAATCTATATCCTTGAAGGCATTCAAATATTCATTAACATCACTACTTAAAGTAAAGTTATTGTTTAAGTCCTGGTTCCTTATGAACACTGAGAATGTTTTAAGCATACTTCCCACATTTATCTCCTTTCTTGTGTGTGTGGGAAGAAATTCTTAAATATCTATGTGGTCAATAATTTAAACATCTGTAGGAAATTTACTCCATGTGTCCAACTCTTCACAATTAACCCTCTGCTGCATCTTATTTGTATATCTCACAATTCAACAGAAATGAAAAATGCAAGGTAAAATGTCTCTGCAATCAGAAGTCATTCTTAAAACAATCTCTTTGAATATCATTTGTGAAACTGTCTATACAAATGAAAACCCAGCTTCTTGTTCAAACTGCCATGTAAATTATGCATGCAATTACCCAGACTGCTTGTCACTCATCCTGCTTTTATTTCAAAGGAATCCCAGTACTTCTGGGGACTTAAAGAATGTGAGAAATGAGAGACAGAGCACTGCCAGGTCATTGTTGTATTCTTTTCTGATCAGTTTTCTATAGTGATACTTCACTGTGACAAATACTGGTGTTGTTGCCTGCTGGCTTGCTGAATTCAGTAGGAAGAGGGAAGAATCTTCACTTGATGCAAATCCCACCTAAATCATAGGAGGACTTACAGTACTGAAACCAAAAGAACCACCCAGTAGAAGAAAATGAAGAGTCAAGATTTGGAGCTAGTAGCTATTTTGGAAACAGCTTATTGAAAATTGGTATAGTCTAGCACAGTTATATTTGGAGACTAAAGAGCCTCCAAATTAACAGTCTGAGTGACTGACAGAAAAGGAAATAGAGGCTTGGTTAGAGTATGATTACAAGGCACAGCATTCATAGTTATTTTTACTGACTTAAGGAAAACTCTCTCTTTCTCTCTGTCTCTCCTCTCTGTCTCTGTCTCTGTCTCTGTCTCTGTCTCTGTCTCTGTCTCTGTCTCTGTCTCTGTCTCTCTCTCTCTCTCTCTCTCTCTCCCTTCCTTTTCCTTCCTTTCTCCCCCCCCTCATTTTCCCCTCCTTTCCCTTCCTTCTGTGACAGAATAAAGGAACCAATAGATTCTACGTTTACCTTTAGCCATGGTTATAGCCTTCTTATATTGAGGCATCTCAAATCCCTTTAAAATATCAATGTAGGATCACTTGATGGAATTTTGCTCATAGCATTCTTTGTTTCCAAATTCCATCCTAGGGAAGTACCATGACCTTAGGATCACTGTTATAATCTTGAAAGATCCCCAGAAGACTTCTAATCTATACTTTTTTTTTTTGGAGGAGGAAACTCAGGCCCAAGGAGGTTGGGTGATTTGTCCAAAATCATATAGATAAAAGGCATCAGAGGAGGGATTAGAATGGGGTGCTTTGATTCCAGTATCTGCATTCTTTCAACTCTATCATTTTAAAACAAGAAATTTCCAATTTTAGCTAGTCCAGTATCTTCTTTTTGACAAATAAAAATTTAATTGATTTGGACAAAGTTAGTGGCAGAAATGGAATTAGAATTCTCTCACCTTTTTCACAACATGATATGGCTCTTTTTATGTATCCAGATATATGACTTTACATAAATAATCTTGGCTGGATATTTTATTGCCATCTGTTAATTTGTTGTTCAGTCATTTCAGTCATGTCTGACTCTTCTTCAAGACCCCATTTGAGGTTTTCTTGGCAAAGACAATGGAATGATTTTCCATTTCCTTCCCCAACTCATTTTACAGATGAAGAAGCTGAGGCAAACAGGATTAAATGACTAGCTCAGGGTCATATAGCTAGTATGTGTCTGAGGCTTGATTTGAATTCAGGTCCTTCTGACTACCCACTGCTCCGTCAAGCTTGCTTTTCACTACTTATCTGCCTTATAGGTTAATTTCCTCGATTTAATTTTCTTTCAAATTAATTTTGTATTAGTGTGACATGGTAGAGAGATGGTTTTGGAGTAAGAAGACCTGAATCCAAACTTGAAATCTATTCATCCTTAAGCAAGATTCCTTAGCCTCTTTGGGAAAATATGTATGGCTAGTTAAGTTACAAGTTTTTTGCCAGACTCAAATGAGATAATAGATGGAAAAGTCTTTGTAAATTTTATTACACCTTAAAAATGTGAGGTATTATAATGGTACATTTCTGTGATATGGAAAAGAACACAGGATAAATACAGTGATATGTGGGAAGGTTTCCATGATCTGACACAGAATGAAGTAAGCAGAGTCAAGCAAAAACAATGTCAATGAAAAGAGCAATCAATCACAAAATAATGAAAAATAAGTGTTGCAAAATTCTAAAGGGAAAGCATGGCATCAGAGAAAGAATGTCAGAAGACCCTTAATGAGAGTCCTATGGATTTCCCTGAGGTGTCTTCCTCAATTTCTCTTTTGCTGTCCTGTTTCACCTGATTGGCCCCAGATTCCCTAATCAGACTTGGTGCTTTTCAGAATTGGTGGGTACTTGAGATCCGAAGTCACCATGGTGATGAAGGGACCCTTAAAGAGAAGATCATTGTTACTTTCCTCTTGTTATACACCCTTACTATGTCTGGACAAAGTAAATGTTTGTTCAGTGACTTCATGGGTGCCTTATTTTTTTCTCCTTTGTAAAACCTGAACTAAGAGGATTCAGGGCAAGGAGCAACTAGTAGACAGTAAATAGAGAGCCAAGTCTGGAAGTAGAAGGTCCTTGATTCAGATCTGATCTGAGATACTTCCTAGCTATGAGACCATGGGTGGGTCACTTAACCCCAACTGCTTAATCCTTACCATTATTCTGCCTTGGAAGATATACTTGTATTGATTTCAAGACAGAAGGTAAGGGTTACAAAAATAAAAAGGCACAGGAATTAGATGCACACCCTCCCAACCTCATTCCTTTGCAGTAGAGGAAGATCCGCAAATAATGCAGTGCATATATATATATATATATACATATATATATGTATATATGTATATATATATATATATTCCAGAACTCTTTTTAATACACTGAATACTTTTGCAAATTCAATATTTTCTTTCATTTTTCCCTTTAAAGTATACTTTGTTATTTGAAATTGTTCTTTGGAAAGAAGGAAAAATACCAGGAGAAATCATGATGATTTTAAAAAAGCTATTAAAATTTGTTTTTTCAAAATAAAACAAATGTTACTGTGATATTGGTGAATTTGGAATTCATTGGTGAATATGTCAGAAATTTAGGAGACAGAAGCTACAAAGGGGTCACATATGGATAGTGCTATAGACTGACCCTTCAAGTCTAAGGTCACATATTGAAATTCATCAGAGAAAATCAAAAGCAATCTGATATTATAAACAGCAATATCAACAGTAAAGTCTAAATCCTAAATCTGATGAGCTTTGGGCAATATAAACTTTCTAGATATGCCAATAGGTGTCAGAAATTGATTTAAGACTCATTAGGTATTGACAGATAAGGTGCTGAGATAACTATAGTATCTACTCCAAATCAAGCTAGAAATCTCAGCAGAAAATGATCAGAAAAATGCCCGTTCTCCATCAAGATTGGACCTGTGGCACAATTTCAAGGGCACCTTGCTCAGTGTCACTGTATTTGGGAGATGTCTGAGAAGTGTTTGTTGAATGAAATTGACAAATAGCACAGAACAGTCAGGCAAAAATCATTCTGATGATGGCTGATTTTCATAAAAAGTTCAGGAGAAGGCAGAGATGGGAATAAATATATAAAACCTCCCATGTGCCCAACATTGTGCTAAGCACTTTGATTATCTCATATAATCCCCACAACAGCCCTGAAATGTAGTTACTATCATCACCCCACTTTATAGTTGAGGAAAATTAAAAAATAAAGAGATTAAGTGATTTTCCTAGGATGACACAACTAGTCAAATTTGAACTCAATCTTCCTGACTTGGGGGCCCCATACCCTATGACTATACCACATAGCTGCCTCAAAATTGTGTCATCCATGAAACATAATCACAAGCGATGACCAAGTTCAATAAACATCATCTCTATTTTCCAATTCCCAGAACATCAAAAATTCCTTTCTGTGAACCCTGAATCCTGGGCTTGTCATGTACTTTTACATTATTTACTTTGTATTATGTTTTTATTCATGTCATATATTTCCTCTCTTAAAAAGTAGGCTTCATAAGGACAGAGACTTTGATTTCTTGAGATCTACTTTCCTCAGCCCTCACATATATACAGTAGGTGCTTTGTAAATATTGATTCAAATATTTACTCAAAGGGTTAATTG